>NC_089595.1:49360160-49660160 GCF_019320115.1 Miscanthus floridulus | reverse complement strand
CAACTTGGTTATGTTGATCATCAAACACTAAAATTCAAACTAAATGGGCCAATGGTCCATTTTCCTTACACCAATCTATTCTCATATGGCTCAAAATACCCATGCTGCTTCACTCTCCAAACCATGATGTGTGGGCCCCACACATCAGCTTCTCCTTCAACCTCTGGCGGATGCACGGTATAAGTCCAATGTCGCTCGTGTGTGCTGGCCTTGCAGCACCTTGCTCGCCGGCACATCGCGCTCTAGCTCATCCCTATGGTGTGCAGCACAAAGCCACACGTCTATGCCATCCACTACCGGAAACCGGCGATTTGCCGAGTGCCGGAGGCTTTGCCGAGTGTATTTTATCGAGCACTCGGCAAAGACCGTGTTTGCCGAGTGCCAGAAAAATACACTCGGCAAACAAAAACACACGGCAAAATACGTCTTTGCCGAGTGCTATTTTTTGGCACACGGCAAAATACGTCTTTGCCGAGTGTTTTTTCTGGCACTCGGCAAAGAGGCTTTTTGCCGTGTGCATTTTTTTTGGCCCTCGGCAAATCAGTTTTTCGAAGCAATTTTTGAGGCCCTAAATGAATTCAAATGAAAAACTTTTCAACTACAAAGTTGTATAACTTCTCAAGATCTACAAAGTTTATTTTGGTCATTTCTTCATTTGACAAAGCGATAATAACGTTGTTCATAAAATCTACATCACTCATATCTCTCATATTAGTTTCATGAAAGTAGAAGACAGATATATAAGATTTGTGAACAATGTTACTACCACTATATCGGATGAACAAATGACCAAAATAAACTTTGTAGATCTTGATAAGTTATGAAATTTTGTAGTTGGCAACATTTTGATTTGAAATCATCTTGTCATGCAAAAACGACGTTTGAATTTGAAAATTTTAAAATTTGAATATTTCAAAAGACCTCGGATGGAAAAACTTCCTAAATGAAAATTGTAGATCTGCAAAAGTTATGAAACTATGTAGTTGACAACTTTTTGATTTGAAATCATCTTATCATGCAAAACTACATTTGAATCTCTCAAATTTAAAATTCAAAATTTTCAAACGACCTCGAATGGAAAAACTTACTAAATGAAAATTGTAGATCTCAAAAAGTTATGAAACTTTGTAGTTGACCACTTTTTGATTTGAATTCATTTAGGGTCTCAAACAAGCAATTTACTCTCAGTTTGCCGTGTGCCTTTTTTCTGGCACTCGGCAAAGCCGTATTTTGCCGAGTGCCTATGTTTTGGCACTCGGCAAAGAAGCATTTTACCGTGTGCATTTTTTTGGCCCTCGGCAAATCAGTTTTTCGAAGCAATTTTTGAGGCCCTAAATGAATTCAAATGAAAAACTTTTCAACTACAAAGTTGTATAACTTCTCAAGATCTACAAAGTTTATTTTTGTCATTTCTTCATTTGACAAAGCAACAATAACGTTGTTCATAAAATATACTACCACCATGTCGGATGAACAAATGACCAAAATAAACTTTGTAGATCTTGAGAAGTTATGAAATTTTGTAGTTGGCAACATTTTGATTTGAAATCATTTTGTCATGAAAAACGACATTTGAATTTGAAAATTTTAAAATTTGAATTTTTCAAAAGACCTCGGATGGAAAAACTTCCTAAATAAAAATTGTAGATCTCCAAAAGTTATGAAACATTGTAGTTGGCAACTTTTTGATTTGAAAATATCTTGTCATGCAAAACTGCGTTTGAATTTCAAAATTTTAAAATTCAAATTTTATAAACGACCTCGGATGGAAAAACAACCAAAATAAACTCTGTAGATCTCGAAAAGTTATGAAACATTGTAGTTGGCAACTTTTTGATTTGAAAATATCTTGTCATGCAAAACTGCGTTTGAATTTCCAAATTTTAAAATTCAAATTTTGTAAACGACCTCGAATGGAAAAACTTCCTAAACTAAAAGTGTAGATCTCGAAAAGTTATGAAACTTTGTAGTTCACAACTTTTTTATTTGAATTTGTTTAGGGCCTCAAACAAACAATTTACACTCGATTTAGTATAATATATTGGGAACTAAAACGGAATCTAGACACAAGTGACAGTGTGGTGTAGTGGTAGAGGAGGTTTGTGCGTAGCAGGAGGTCTCGGGTTCGAATCCCGTCGGCCGCATAGCCGTGAAATTTACGCGAAAAAAACCAGAGATGGATGGGCGCTGACCGGTGGGGGCCTCCATCAATTAAAAAAAAAATTACATTTTTTTTGGGTAAAAATTCTTATTTTTTTCGGGTTTTTTTTCGGTTCCAACTTTGCCGAGTGTCCGCTCTTTGCCGAGTGTCCGGCACTCGGCAAAGCCTTTGCCGAGTGCCCGACAAAAAACACTCGGCAAAGACGTCTTTGCCGAGTCATTTTTTACCGAGTGTAATTCGCCGAGTGTTACACTCGGCGAACAATTCGCCGAGTGTTTTATGCCTTTTGCTGAGTGTTTGGGACACTCGGCAAACTCAAGGAGTCCAGTAGTGATCTGGTCCGGCGAGCACTTCGTCTAGGTTCCCATATCAGCCGATTTGATTAACAAACCTGAGATTCCGGAAGAGCATCCATCCATGGCCACTTCAGCAACAAACTCTCTAGGCTCTAGCTCGAAGCCTCCAATGGGCCAGCCGCTTCAGCAACAAGCCCGAGAAAGAAGCAGCCACATCTACAGCCGGATTCGCCATGGCCCGAGAAAGAAGGCGCGAGGGGGGAGACATCCGCAACCGCGCCTCCGCTAGTCAGACATCGTGCGCCGGCTGGAGATTGAAGGAGAAGCTAACATGTAGGGCCCACACGTCAGCGAGTGGAGGGACGGAAGTTGCAGGGGTATTTTGGGCCATACAAAAATACACTAGCCTTTAGTCACTTGCACTTGGGCCCAACGCTGTCAAATATGTAGAAAATAGCACGAATCAAGCTGAAGAAGAATTATAATGACAAGTTTTCAAGTAAGCGAATGGTAATAGCACTTCTCCAAAAGCAAAATTGTAATGGTACAAATCCAAAACAAAAAAGAAACGGAAAATATCGTGGGTGCCGACGTGCTGTGTGGGATATGGACATCGACCAGCTAGAATGTTGTAAAAAAAGCTATTCTTGGGCTGGGAGCCTGGAGAGAAGGATCGACGGCCTGCTAACAACACTTATAAAAATGAGCTGTCTTGGAGGCTTCATGCATCATGCATGTTAGGTCTGTGTTGTGACAAAGTATGTCAAAGGAGCGCGGTATCATGCGATGGGTCGTGTATTTGGGAAATGCGCGATCCATCTTCTCCGCCACGACCCTCCCTTAATGTCAGAGCAGATCATCGACAAACTCCACCGTGACGACCTGCCGCCAGCCCTTCCCAACCGCTTCTCCTGCCACCCTAGCAGGTGGCGCTCCCGCCACCGTCTTGCCCGCCTCCACGACCTTGTCACGATCACCGCCACCCAAACCCTCTTCTAAGACCGCCGGGAATTAGAATCCTGACCCCGCTGGAACCCTAGCTGCTGTCGTCTTCTTCTTCCTCTTTGGCGTTGTAACACCTAGAATACATTTTGTGCGTTAGAAAGCGGTGGCAGAACCGCCCAAAATAACACACTTACGAAGGCGCTTATCTTCCACTAGACACTAAGCACCCGAAGGTGAGCTACACCAGGCAGTTCTGTCGAGCACACCCCATGGGAGAACAAAAAAATCCATAGATTTCAATAGGATCATAAATGGGAGAATAAAGCTTACAACATTTTAGCCATTTCTTACATCACTTTCCGTGCAACAACAGAGTATAATATTTATTATTTATAACAGCGGAATATAACCATGTTATCAGAGTTTCAGCGGAAATAAAATTATTTAATGACAAGTCAAACATTAACATGATGATCCGTTATATACATCATAACAGATTATAAGTTTTTCCATTGTAAAATATTTTGGGTGGAAGTTTCAAATAAACTCTATGTCCGCAATGTTAAGGAAATCCTTGCTGAGCCCACCAAAAGCTTTCCACACATGAGTGTCAGCTCCACATGTTCCTGTCACCTGCAACAGGGTAGAACAAACCCTGAGTACTCAGTTGTACTCTGCAAGACTTACCTATCGGGAGGAAAGAAAAGACTCCAAGGATATGCAATGCTATCTGGCTTGTGGATTTATTGCATCTGCAGGAAGCATTACTAAGCTTGCATCCATATATTCAATTTCATTAGCAGTTATCATTAGTTCATTAACTAACCATTCTATGTAAGCACCTTAGCTACTTTCAAGCAGGTAGTAAGCAATCAGAACCATTTTTCCATCTTTCACATTGTAGTTCTTACTATGGTGCTAGACTATAGACAAGTCGTATCGAGGAGGTCCTTGGCCACCCTTGCGCGCATTGGCACGGTGGACATAGCACTAGATAGCCATGCCGGCCAACCAGGACCCGCCCTGGCCCAGCTAGCGGGCCGACCTACACCTATAGTCCAAGTGCCTACACTAGCCAAAGCTATGGTAGCGGCGGAGCTTGCAGGAGTGACGACCACAGTGAGCGGCCGCATGTGATGGTGGCGCGACCGTACTGGTCACCCTAGGCCACCGCGCCGCAACTGGCTAGCATGAGGGCATCACTAGCTTACCCCGGTCATGGCTATAGTGATGGTTCTATCGGAGATACCCTGAGCAGGACTGGCCACATGCGGCCAGCGTGAGGTGGTGGCACTACTTTATGATGCGGCCGCGTCAGCAGCACCGGCGAGGTGGTAGAGGTGCAAGCGAGGAGCGTAGGGTGCAGTGGAGGTGGAGGCAAAGCTCGTGGCATAGTTGGCTAGGCATGGGATGGTGCGGTGGTTGGTTGCCCTTGGCCACGGCCGAACCTAGCCTTAATGGCATGGCAGAGGGAAAACTACAAAATTGGAGCTTGGAAACACCTCCATAACGGCTTGGTAGGGTCGGATAGCAAGTAGGCGTGATAACTGAACTACAAACGCGCTGGATTGATTCGAGCTAAAGTGCACCGAGTGGTGGTACTAATGGCTAGGCCATGCCCTACTTATAATTGCAGAGCGATCAGTGGTCCTAGCGCAGTCCACCCACGGTTCCTACGCGGGATCAATATGAATGAATTGACCAAATTTTTTACGCGTTCAAGGCGAATGATGTCCAAGGCCATTAATGACTAGTACGACTATAGGGCAAGGGTCCGACAAGAACACAAAAAAGAGTATGGGGAAACATGGGTCATGGCAGGCGTGAACCATAGGCGACCACGGAGCACAAAGTCACAGTACAGTAATAACTCCGTAACAAGGACGGGTCAGTCATGCATAATATGACATGATGACTAAAGTAGTACCAACACGACTGACTTAAAGATCGTATACTACGCGAGAGTCAGTCCACTAGAGAGAACCTAGTTAAACCTATTCCGAATGCTTAAATATAGGAATAGGGCTACTTATATACTTCGTAGTTAAACGCCCTAACTTTTTTGCAAAAATAGGTTGTCAAAATTTTAATTTAGAAAAGGATTTTGAAGCTTTATTTCCTCATTTATGCTCTGATACCACCTATGGCAGAACCGCCGAAAATAATACACTTACGAAGGTGCTTGTCTTCCACTAGACACTAAGCACCCCAAAGGTGAGCTACACCAGGCAGTTTTGTCGAGCACCCCACATGGGAGAACCCAAAAATCCACATTTTTCAACTGGATCATAAATGGGAGAATAAAGCTTACAACATTTTAGCCATTTCTTACATCACTTTCCATGCAATAACTGAGTATAATATTTATTGTTTATAATAGCGGAATATAACATGTTATCAGAGTTTCAGCGAAAATAAAATCATTTAATGACAAGTCAAACATTAACATGATGATCCATTATATATATCATAATAGGTTATAAGTCTTTCCATTGTAAAACATTTTGGGTGGAAGTTTCAAATAAACTCTATGTCCATAATATTAAGGAAATTCTCACTGAGCCCACCAGGAGGTTTCCACACATGAGTGGCAGCTCCACATGTTTCTGTCACCTACAACAGGGTAGAACAAACCCTGAGTACTCAATTGTACTCTGCAAGACTTACCTGTCAGGAGGAAAGAAAAGACTTCAAGGATATGCAAGGCTATCGGGCTTGTGGGTTTATTGCATCTGCAGGAAGCATTACTAAGTGTGCATCCTTATATTCAATTTCATTAGCAGTCATCATTAGTTCATTAACTAACCATTCTATGTAAGCGCTTGTGCTACTTTCAAGCAGGTGGTAAGCAATCAGAACCATTTTTCCATCTTTCATATTCCAGTTCTTACTACGGTGCTAGACTATAGACAAGTCGTATCGGATTACTCGGTGATTCACGAATCAATGTGCCCAGCTAGGTACCCCAAAACACATGCCCCACTTGTACCCCAGGCACAAGCAGAACCAACCCACCCCTCTCCTGTCTAGGGGTCTAGGTCCCCATCCAAACTTGGACTCCAAGCCCCCACACCTGAGTCCTAGACTCAGTGTGGTGCTTAGACCTCCACCATCCCCGCCTCCAATTAGTCGGTCTAGAAAAAGCTAGAATCCATGATAAGAGAGAAACGAGCCTTCCCTGCTCCCATAAACAAGTATGTGTTTAGGATAATAAGTTTATGACCTGACTAGAATCTAAAGCAACGGACGGTCCTTAACTGACACAGGCGGAACAAGCGCAATCCGAGCCTCACTCGAATGCCAAACCAAGTCCAAATCCAAGTACCATTCCGCCTGGTCTCCAATTATCATTCATATATTTTCTATGTGATAGTAATATAATAACAACAATAATATCTTTCCAATCTCTCGCAAGTGATAGGCAATCACTCGACTTCTACCAGAGTCCTATAGCATAGCAATATGCACGATCCTATCATACTAGTAAAACTCATAGGATAAGGATATATATATATATATATATATATATATATATATATATATATATATATATATATATATATATATATATATATATATATATATATATGCAAGTGGGTTTCATTCAACTCCTTAAACTTAATGCACAAGCCTAAAATAAAATGCAGAATAATAGAGGTTATGCACCGGGGCTTGCATGGGTAAGATATAACCAAGTTAGCTTTCATCTTGGTGGCATGATCATCAAGTCACCATCTGTTTCTGTTACTCCTGATGACTCCGCGATCCAACATTGCTCCTATCATGAAATACGTGGATGCAACGCAGGGACATAAATAATCAACGACAATCGCAACTCTTAAAATACGATTACGCCTCTCAAGCTAACGAGCTAGCGCAGATGATTAATGTACTAGGCCACATATCTAAGTTGTCGAACTAGGCGCTAATTTCCCACAATGTTTTAGTTATAAAATCACGAGGTGTTTCTCTATTTCTTTTTATTTAATATATATATATATAAACTAGGACTCATTAGTTACCTTAGCAAACAAATTATTACGGAGCTACAAAAATTACATATGGCACATAATAGTACTATGGAGCTATTGTAAAATTTTCATGGACAAAACTATTACCCATTTGCTACAAAAATTCCTACAAATATTAATCTAAATAATACTAAACACTCGCAATTGATTTAATAGGCCTCAGTATCAACTTAGACATGCATAAACTAACTATGCCATCAGATAGACAACATTTTTAGGAACTAAACAAAATTTATTTCATAATTTTTGGACAACTAAGCGAATTGATATTAATTTCCAAAGTTCAGCTTAGAATGTAAAATATTAGACTATTTCTATTTTCTTAGGAAAAAGAAAAGGCAATTCGTCCTCGCGGCACAACGAGGCGCGACCCACGACGGCACGAACCGCACGAACATGGCCCACGCACAGGGAGCCCACACGCGCTGCCGTAGTTGCACCAAAGTCCCCATGCTTTAAATGAAATCATGCTGCCACTATGCGCACTATTCATGCGGTCAGCAATCATGCACTAATGACCCTATAATAATTCAGCTTTGCATCGGGGAGGTCCTTGGCCACCCCTGCGCGCGTTGGCATGGCGGACGCGGCACTGGACGACCACACTAGCCAACCAGGACCTGCCCCAGCCCAGCTAGCAGGCCGACTAGCACCTATAGCCCAAGTGCCTACACTAGCCGAAGCTACGGTAGCGGCGGAGCTTGCGGGAGCGACGGCCACGGTGAGTGGCCACATGCGATGGTGGCGCAACCGTATCGGCCACCCTAGGCCACCGCGCCACTACTGGCTAGCATGAGAGCATCACTAACTTACCCTGATCACGGCTACGATGATGGTTCAGTCGGAGGTACCCCGAGCAGGACTAACCACATGCGGCCAGTGAGAGGCGGTGGTGCTCCGTGATGGCACAGCCACATCAGCAGCACTGGCGAGGCAGTAGAGGTGCAAGTGAGGAGTGTAGGGTGTAGTGGATGTGGAGGTGAAGCTCATGGCGTAGTTGGCTAGGCGTGGGATGGTGTGGTGGTTGGTTGCCCTCAGCCATGGCCGAACCTAGCGTTAATGGCACGGCGGAGGGAAAACTCCAAAATTGGAGCTTGGAAATGCCTCCATAATGGCTTGGTAGGGTTGGATAGGAAGTAGGT
Organism: Miscanthus floridulus; assembly: GCF_019320115.1. Lineage (NCBI taxonomy): Eukaryota > Viridiplantae > Streptophyta > Magnoliopsida > Poales > Poaceae > Miscanthus > Miscanthus floridulus. The sequence goes on along the minus strand of NC_089595.1, from coordinate 49,651,585 downwards.
GTGATGACTGAACTACAGACACGCTGGATTGAGGTGAGGTGATCCCTCGCTGGCTAACCACGTGGGCACAGCTCCGACGGCAGTAGCGAAGAGGGAGAGAGAGAGAGAAGTGATGGGGCGGCGGGTGGGCTTGGCACTGCTTTGGCTTGGTAGGACATGGGCGGTGTGATGCAAATGTACCCACATAGGGCTATGGACAACATGCACATCCCCGACCAGCCATGGCCCACGTGGCTGCAATGCCATAAATGGTAAGTGACGGTGAGCGGGCCACGTGTGCGTGGTATCAAACTGGGCCAGTGGCGAGGAGTGGGCGCAACAACAGACATGATCTTGATAGATGGGACTACAGTGGTAGAGACTGTGGCATGGATGAGGCGGTGGCGGCGTGTCAATGCATGGAGCAGGGCAGCGCCAGCTCGCCGTGCGAGCGACAGCAGCAATGGGTCGACGTAGTCGAGCCAAGGCGGCCAAGACAGGGCAGCCATGGCCGGCCAGGCGTGGCCACACACGTGCGCACGTAGAGCGCACTGACACAGCGGTGACATGCCCCCGAGGAATGGTGACCACGTGCACATAGCAAACTCTCCCGAGAACGTGTCGTGCATGAATATTAAAGCTCTCACCGCTACTAAATCATTGCTCCTAAACTTAAACGGTCTTCACTACACTCTAGACAGTATATAAGATTACCAAATTGAGCTTTAACACAACATCACTCCTAAACCTGATTCCTCAAAATAAATTGCTAAACATAGCAATGTCAAGCTATTGACAAACTTGAAAATTTCTAAGCATTTGAGCTGATTTTGGTTTCCAATTGTGATTTCTAAGTTAGTGGAATTATTAGCTAGTAATATCATTTCCTGACCGCAAGTATTTCACTGTCATCTACAAAGTTTGTACTTCAAACTTTATTTAAGTATCACATACATGTTTCATAGCATTTTTGCTTAATAAAAATTAGTTTTAAACCCTAAGTGATATTACACGACTATTGAATCAACTTTCATTTCGCATTTCTATTGATCGTTCGAGTTACAGAAATTGATCTACATACTTTATCACAAGCATTAACACATAAACATGATGCTCGTGATATGATTTAGTAGTTGGTTTAGGGCGTAACACTGATGGTGTTACAGTTCTACCCCCTTAAACAAAATCTTATCTAGAGATTTGAAACACGAATCCAAAGGGGAAAAATATGATTACACTTCATAAATCTAAAACCACACGGAAGACCACACTACATCAAACACTAAACCATACATGGATTTAGAGATACATGGTTAAGAGCAACCTAATACCACCAAGGCTTAATCCAGAAGTTGAGATAGATGAGGACAATGGAGAAACAACAAGACAATAATTATCCAAACCATGGCGTATGTCCAACAGGTCCAGAAATAGGAGACTAAGAACTCAAACATCATGAACCCTAAGACCAATTAACCAATGGTGGACTTGAACTTTTTTGATGAAACTAGATCCCTGCTTCTTCTCAGATTACCCAATCACCTTAGGCTAGCGAACCTAGTCCCTCAACTGGATCTCGTAGCTCTGCTTTGGATTTGAGTGGATGGGGACGAAGAAGGAGAGCAAAGGCCAAGGTCATCTTATAGTGGTGAACGGAGGTGGGGTGTAGCACACCGAAAGTGGAGGCGGTGTGGATGGGATATACTGATAGGTCATGCTGTGGGGATAAAGTTGGCCATGGTGCGCTCCCTGCGTGAGCGAGCGGAGGGAGGATAAGGGAGAGGGAAGGGGATTCGCTCGGCGGGGAAGGCGTGCGGGCGACCATGTCCCCAAAAGAGAAAAAAGGAGGGAGAGGGGTCTGGTATGGGGATGAGGGCATGGGATCGAGAGTCGACAGGAGGGGAAATGCACAGTACATGAGGGCGGTGAGTGTGGCACGATGTCACGGCCACGCGAGAACAGGGTGCTAAAGGGGCCCGATACAGACGACGTCCATAGGGCACATGGTGACAGTGACCCAGCATGCGTAGCGTGGTCTAGCTAGACATAGAGCTTGGGACTTGACATCCACTTAGGCTTTTCCAAGCACTCCCTACTACCCGAGGCTAACTTTCCATGCTGCTCTTCTTTTTCTTCCCTCCGTTGTCCACAATATGCAACGACCTTTTGTATGAACTGAGATCATGACATACATGCTTCCTCCAAAACCACATTCTCTTATTTTCTTTGAGGAGACACTATTTCATCCACCCGTTGTGGATTTCCCGTTCGAAACACCCGAATATTTTCAAGAATATTGGTATAAAAATGGTATGACAGTGTAACTTGGTAAATGTACTTGGTTAATAACCTCGATACCAGCGCATACCGAGCAGCATCACCATGTGGCAGCTATTCCACAGGGACCCTCGGTTTCATCGCGACAGCATAAGCTATTAATTAGGCCACTTTACCAACTTACACACAGTGAAAAATAGTGGGGTCATAGACCACAGAAATAAAGAAGTATTGCAAGGAAAGATTCAAACAACAAGAGTTCCTTTCACAACAAGGGACAAGGAATTCAAATCCAACAACAGATTTGATTTAAATGATTCAAGTGTTCTACCAGGACATTCACAATTAGCCGATACAGTGTCCAATGTTATCCAATCATGGCTAGTCTGCTCGCATCTAAATAGTAGCTTCTCTTGTCACCCACATAACATCGCCCTTGAAAACCCTAAGCACGTCTAACGAGACATAAGGGTAGATGGGTGCAATAACCACAGCAAAATAAATAAAATGCACATTCTGAATGTCCTTATGCTGGTACAACATACATGCACTCACTCTCCCATTCTTGACACATCGTTCACCTTCCCTATGATCGGACGACCTCAACAACTACGGACAAAATACAATAGAAAGATTACAATACTAAAGGACAGTAACGAAAGGCACTATTGACTATGGGTACATCTCCCCAAAGCAACTAATCTACTTTGCCAGACCGCACATCTTCATTCTCAGGCTCGGTGGATTCTTCTACCCCCCTAGCTATGGATCTGCCTCTGCTTTGGGCAGTGGCTGAGTGAGGGGAAGCAAGAGCTCTGCTTCTAACACTTCCGAGGGTAGAGGTGCTGGCGGTACTACAACACCTGTTCTCCTTCTTTCTAGTGGGTGGACAAGGATTCCTTCCATGATTAAGGGATCCTGCCTTACAACAGCTAGCGTCCTACGCTTAGCCCTAGTGACAAGGTAGGCCTCTCCCAATTGTTGGGCATGTCGATCTTCAGCCTCCTTTAAGGTTTCCAACATGGCAGTCTCTCGACTCTCTATGGCTGCTGCACTGGCATACGCTTTGGCAAGCTACACCTGGAGCATTGTAGAGAAGATCTCTGCTTCCTCGACTCACCGGAGGCACTTCCTCAACTCCAAGGCTTGCCGATCATACTGCTCATCTAGAGCAAGCAGGTACATGGTCAAGTGCACCACATTTGGACTGTCTTCTTGCGCATTCCGCCCTTACAAAGCTTCCATTCGAGCCCTCCATGCCTGTCAATTCTTTTCCAAAGGTGAAAAGAACCTCATGGGGGTACGAGTAATGGGCTCTTGATAGATCTAGCAATGGTACCGCAAGGCTTTATGGGCCACAACCTGGTAGGTGTCGATGAAGTAAAACCTGGTTGTAGTCACATTCTAGGCTTTAGTGATGCTGGGAAACTCCTCACTCTTCCCAATGTAGATGGTAACTTCTCACCGCTTAGTGCCATGCTTTTCATACTCATGGCCCTCATACTCAAGACAGTCTTTGACTCCGAGATTTTGTAGGGTGGCATACAGGATTTTGGGAAAACCCTCAATGGTCAGGCAGTAATTGCTAACCCAAGCTCTAGCTAGCCCTGGTGGTGGTTGCAAGGAAGGACTGAGTGAAAAGCTTGCTCAAAAGAAAAAGCTAGGTGAGCTAAAGTGCACCAAGTGGTGGTACCAAAGGCTAGGCCATGCCCTGCTTATAATGGCAGAGCGGTCAGTGGTCCTGGCGCGGTCTACCCATGGTTCTTGCGCAGGATCACTATGAATGAATCGACCAAATTTTTTACGCGTTCGAGGCGAGCAATGTCCAAGGCCATTAATGACTAGTACGACTATAGGGCAAGGGTCCGACAAGAGAGCAGAAAAGAGTATGGGGAAATGTGGGTCATGGTAGGTGTGAACCATAGGCGAACACGGAGCACGAAGTCATAGTGCAGTAATAACTCCAGAACAAGGGTGGGTCAGTCGTGCACAATACGACACGATGACTAAAGCAGTACCAACGCGACTGACTTAAAGATCATATACTATGCGAGAGTCAGTCCACCAGAGAGAACCTAGTTAAACCTATTCCAAATGCTTAAATATAGCAATAGGGCTACTTATATACTTCATAGTTAAATGCCCTAACTTTTTGCAAAAATCGGTTGTCAAAATTTTAGTTTAGAAAAGGATTTCGAAGCTTTATTTTCTCATTTACGCTCTAATACCACCTGTGGCAGAACCGCCCAAAATAACACACTTACGGAGGCGCTTGTCTTCCACTAGACACTAAGCAGCCCGAAGGTGAGCTACACCAGGCAGTTCTGTCGAGCACACCCCATGGGAGAACTCGAAAATCCATATTTTTCAATAGGATCATAAATGGGAGAATAAAGCTTACAACATTTTAGCCATTTCTTACATCACTTTCTATGCAACAATAGAGTATAATATTTATTATTTATAATAGCAGAATATAACCATGTTATCAGAGTTTCAGCAGAAATAAAATCATTTAATGACAAGTCAATCATTAACATGATAATCCATTATATACATCATAACATGTTATAAGTTTTTCCATTATAAAACATTTTGGGGGAAGTTTCAAATAAAATCTATGTCCGCAATGTTAAGGAAATCCTCGCTGAGCCCACCAAGAGGTTTCCACACACGAGTGTTAGCTCCACATGTTCTTGTCACCAGCAACAGGGTAGAACAAACCTTGAGTACTCAGTTGTACTCCGCAAGACTTACCTGTCAGGAGGAAAAAAGACTCCAAGGATATTCAAGGCTACCTGGCTTGTGGGTTTACTGCATCTATAGGAAGCATTACTAGCATGCATCCTTGTATTCAATTTCATTAGCAGTCATCATTTGTTCATTATCTAACCATTCTATGTAAACACCTATGCTACTTTCGAGCAGGTGGTAAGCAATTAGAACCATTTTATCATCTTTCATATTCCAGTTCTTACTATGGTGCTAGACTGTAGACAAGTCATACCAGATTACTCAGCAATTCATGAATCAATGTGCCCAGCCGGGTACCCTAAAACACATGCCCGCTTGTACCCTAGGCACAAGCAGGACTAACCCACCACTCTTGTCAAGGGGTCTAGGTCTCCATCCAAACTTGGACTCCAAGCCCTAGACTTAGTGTGGTGCTTAGACCTCCACCATCCCTGCCTCCAATCAGTTGGTCCGAAAAGAGCCAGAACCCACGACAAGACAGCAACGAGCCTTCCCTACTCCCATAAACAAGTATGTGTTCAGAATAATAAGTCTGTGACGTGAATAGAATCTAATGCAATGGATGATCCTTAACCGACACAAGCGGAACAAGCGCAATTCGAGCCTCGCTCGAATGCCAAACCAAGTCCAGATCCAAGTACCATTCTGCCCATTCTCCAATTATCAGTCATATATTTTCTATGTGATAGTAATATAATAACAACAATAATATCTTTCCTATCTCTCGCAAGTGACAGACAATCACTCGACTTCTACCAGAGTCCTATAGCATAGGAATATACATGATCCTATCATACTAGTAAAACTCATAGGATAAGGATATATATATATGCAAGTGGGTTTCATTCAACTCCTAAAACTTAATGCACAAGCATAAAATAAAGTACCGAATAATAGGGGTTATGCACCAGGGCTTGCCTGGGTAAGATATAACCAAGTTAGCTTTCATCTTGGTGGCATGAACATCAAGTCACCATATGCTTTTGTTACTCCCGATGACTCCACGATCCAACATCGCTCCTATCATGAAATACGTGGATGCAACGCAGGGACATAAATAATCAACGGCAATCGCAACTCTTAAAATACGATTACGCCTCTCAAGCTAACGAGCTAGCGCTGATGATTAACGTACTAGGCCATGTATCCAAGTTGTCAAACTAGGCACTAATTTTCCACAATGTTTTAGTTATAAAATCCCTAGGTGTTTCTCTATTTCTTTTTATTTACTATATATATATAAACTAGGGCACTTAGTTACCTTAGCAAACTAATTATTATGGAGCTACAAAAATTATAGATGACACATAATAATACTATGGAGCTACTATAAAATTTTCATGGACAAAACTATTACCCATTTGCCACAAAAATTCCTACAAATATTAATCTAAATAAAACTAAACACTCGCAATTGATTTAATAGGCCTCAGTATCAACTCAAACATCCATAAACTAACTATGCCATCAAATAGACATCATTTTTAGGAACTAAATAAAATCTATTTCACAATTTTTGGACACCTAAGAGAATTGATATTAATTTTCAAAGTTTAGCTTAGAATGTAAAATATAAGACTATTTCTATTTTCTTAGGAAAAAGAAAAGGCAATTCTGCCTCGCGGCCCAACGAGCCGCGACCAACGACGGTGCGAACCGCATGGATGTAGCCCACGCACGGGGGAGCCCGTGCGCACTGCCATAGTTGTACAAAAGTCCCCGCGTTTAAATGAAATCATGCGACCACTATGTGCGCTATTCACGCGGTCAGCAATCATGCACTAATGACCCTATAATAATTCACCTTCGCATCAGGGAGGTCCTTGGCCACCCCTATGCCCATTGGCATGGTGGATGTGGCACTAGATGGCAATGGTGGCCAACCATGACCCAAGTGCCTACACTAGTAGGCTGACCTACACCTACAGCCCAAGTGCCTACACTAGCCGAAGGTACGATAGCGGCGGAGCTTGCGGGAGCGATGGCCACGGTGAGCGGCCGCATGCGATGGTGGTGTGACCGTACTGGCCACCCTAGGCCACCACCCCACTACTGTCTAGCATGAGAGCATCACTAGCTTACCGTAGTCATGGCTATGATGATGGTTCAATCGGAGATACCCTGAGCAGGATTGGCCACATGCATCCAGCGAGAGGAGGCGGTGCTCCACAATGGTGCGGCCGCATTAGTAGCACCAGCGAGGCAGTAGAGGTGCAAGCGAGAAGTGAAGGGTGCAGTGGAGGTGGAGGCAAAGTTTGTGGTGTAGTTGGCTAGGTGTGGGATGGTGCGGTGGTTGGTTGTCCTCGGCCACAGCCGAACCTAGCCTTAATGGCACGGCGGAGGGAAAACTCCAAAATTGGAGCTTAGCAATGCATCCATCACGGCTTGGTAGGGTTGGATAGCAAGTAGGCGTGATGACTGAACTACAGTCACACTGAATTGAGGTGAGGTGATCCCTCGCTGGCTAACCACATGGGCGCTGCTCCAACGGTAGTAGCGGAGAGGGTGAGAGAGTGAAGTGATGGGGCAGTGGGTGGGTTTGGCACTGCTTTGGCTTAGCAGGACACGGGCGATGCAATGCAAACATACCCGAGTAGGGGCTATGGACAATGCACGCATACCCAACTAGCCATGGCCCGTGCGGCCACAGTGCCATAAATGGCAAGCGACGACATCAAACTAGGCCAGCGGCGAGGAGCGGGTGCAATAGACAGACGCGAGCTCGACAGATGGGATAGTAGTGGCAAAGACTGCAATGTGGCACAAGGCGATGGCGGCGCATCAGCACACGGAGTAGGGAAGTGCCAGTGTCACACCTGATTTTATGGATAAAATGGGATGCATAATCATATGTGCGCCTAGAGATTAGTCATACACATAAGCTGACAAATTGTAGATAGTATCATCACAAGTGTTTATTACATCACAAATAATAAGACATAATCTTCACATAAATATAGCAGAAGTATAAAGTAAAATCTCTCGTGGAAGCTCCATGTCACATAGATGTCAACTGGTTGACCACAAGTCTAGTAATCCTCAAGAAAGTGATCATTACCATAGCCATCTGTTACCCATTCAGAATTTTTATCCAAGTAATGAAAATAAACAAGCGTAAGTATGTGTCGTACTCAACAAGTGTAACATGGGGTTCATGGGGTTCAAAAGGCTTGACACAGGTTTAACATCAGCATAAGAGTATCAACAAGTTGTTTCAATCCCAAAGTAAAACACATGATCAATGTAAACATGAATAATGAATAGCATAAATAGATAATTCTTAGTGACTGTCTATTCCATAAGGGTTCCAAGGCCGCTCGTGACCATGAGCACGGCTGATATACCAATTTTACACTCTTCAGAGGTTGTACACTTTAATTGTGAGTCATGATACCCATATGCCTGGGTTAATTACTCCCAAAACACTTCCAAGGTGAGCAGACAGGGTTCACTATGAAGCTTTTCAAAGGTTCATCTAACAAGTTATGGCCATTAGATTCACTCGGCAAGCAGATATAAGAACCCCCTGTCGAATGGTACAATTCCATCACGGCTATACTCATAAGAGTAGAGGCTGTCCTATACCCGATTCGGTAAGCCATTCTTATGCCAATAAAGGTAACATCTAACAAGGTACAAATGGTCCTCATATTGAGCTAAATCCAGAGCCATGTAGCCCCCATAGCTGTACTGTAAGTCCTAGATGATCACTTATAGATAAGTCCTTAGGGAGAGGAATCAGAAGCATTTAGAAAGTAGCTAAACACTCTAGCCCCCTGTTTTCAAGTTGCCAAAAGTCATATTTTAATGTTTATTGCATATACCATTAGTCAAGTTACAAGATCATGGTTTAAGTGACCATAACCAAAGCTACCCAATGCATATCCCGTAGGAGACAAGGTATAAGTTCAATTTCTAGGGAATCCCTATTAAGGTGACACATGCAATCATGAATTAAATGTATTAAAGTTGATTGGAAACAAGGATGATCTCATGCTATACTTTCCTTGAACAAAATGCTCCTGCTGATCCTGGTCGTCAAAGTAGTACTCTTGATCACCCACGAATTGCTCACCGTCTATACTCAATAATCACAGCAACATACAAGCATCCAGAAGCAATCATGGATAGCAAACAAAATCTAAAGATTAGGGCATTACACCAATAGCATAAAATCAAGATGAAAAGTTTGTAAAATGAATCTATATCTCGCTACGAACACAAAGACACGAAGATCACAAAAATCATAGCTAAAATGAAGAAGTTACGAATTAAACAAGATTTCCTTTAGTAAAATAATAGATTAAATCTAACCTCAAATTTTAAAAGTTGAAAATATACTTAACAGTAGTATGAACATGTAGATTACTCAATTATGAACCTAACACAACTTGAACGGATCAAATTAGAGTTAAAACAAAGATTTTATGGCTAAAACAAGATCAGTAGCAAAACTGTAAATAGTAGAAACTTAATTTTCGAATTTAAATAAATAAAATCAGATTTTAAACCGAACCAGGGACTACAGACATGAAAACAAAGAAACACAGGGGCTCTTTAACAAAATTGTAGGTATGGCGGGTTGTGATCCAAATAATTATAAGGGCCTTTTTGCAAAACAACAGGCGAAGGGGTACGGGTGAATCTGGACCGTTGGATTGAATTTGGACGGCTCAGATTAGTCAGGAGGGAGATTGGGTCGCTGGAGCGGTGCTCTTGCGGCGTCGCCATTGACGACAGTGGCTTGACCTCGCTAGAGTTGTCGGTTTTGATGTTCCAGCCACCGTTTGGCTAAGGAAGAGGTCGGGAAGCAATATAAGCTTGATGTGAACTCAATGGAGGGTTCGGATGGTGTTGCGGCAGCACGAAAATGACACGGTGCGCACGGTAGTAGCCTAGGTCCATCGGCGGCACTTTGGTGATGTGGGTAAGAGAACAGAGTGCAAGGGATAAAGCAAGAGAAGCACCTAGGGTTTCCTTACCTTCTCGTGGAACTTGGGGTTGTGGTTGTGACAGCGGAGGAGCGGCGAATCGGCGAATTTGATGGTGGTGGCTCACTTCAAGGGCTACAGTGGTGCTGCTACTACCTCTATGCAAGGCAGCTACATTGGGGCGAGATAGGAAGGTGGCGGTGCGGGGTCAGGCTGTAACACCCTAGGTCTTAGCCTTGCATAAAATTGACTTGCATTACATGAGCATGAGCATCAAGCATTTATATTTAAGCTTTTACAATTGAAACATGTGATTGAAACATTTGCAACATTTCTTGTTATTTCATGTTTCCATGTGTATATGCATATGATCATGAGTGAATACATGCAAATGGTTTATGTGAGTCACTAAAACACATTAGCTACACTTAGATTAACAAATGGAACATTGTTCATGAAGGTCACCTTTCATGATCAAGCACTTAAGTGATGTTATATGTGTTGACCTGGATAGCCCTATGTGTGACCAATGCATGAAATGAGTGTGTTACCTTATAAATAGCTTTAACATGTTTAGAAGATCATGATGAACAACTTTGGTATTCATGGCTAGGGCTAAATAGGTCACTAGGTCATGGTTCAACTACAAGTCATCCTTTGAATGAAGCATGTTTGACCAAGTTTGAATCATATGCTAGAGACCTTGCATGTAGGTAGTCACTAAAGCAAAGTTGTAGTATTTGATATGGGGAACAACTTTTATTTTTGGGTCATGAGATGATAAGGTGCATAGCTTAGTCTTTTGGAGCTCACAAAAATCAACAATGCACTGTTTCTAACACTTAGCAATTTTTTCTAAGTTTTTAACCATGACAGTGCTGATAGACTGACTTTGGGATGACATAACTTGAGATTGGTTGAGATTCAAGGCATGAGTTCTAAACAACAATTGGAGCTGGTACTTCGGGCTTCAACTTTTGTTTAGGAAGTTTTAGCTAATAGTCCATGGATTTGGAGAACTATTCACTGCAAAACACGTTGTCAGGCTTAACATCATAGTGACTGATGAACTAAATTGACTGGCTTCGGTGGTCGACAGGCGTAGAGCTTGCGCACCGCGTGGACGCAAGCACGGCCACGTGTTGCCAGTGCCCTGCCCAGCGCGGCCACGATGGGCTAGAGCGCACTACATCAAGCCCCACGCTCTCCCGCACTGCCCTGCGTTCTCCATTTCATTTTTGATCTCCTCCTTCGCCTTTGCGTAGCCACCGCAGCAGTCGCCAGTGCCATTGCCATTGCAGCTGCTCCGCTGAGCTCGCCAGCGCTCGTCGTCGCCCTAGTTTCCAATCGGTTGCGCTTGCAGCTCCACCTCAGCCTTCTCCACCGTTTCCACCTTGTAGCGCCCTCATTTGTGCCCTAGGTGAGCCACTTTTCGCTTTGCGCCATCATGGGTATGCCCTCGTCAGAGTGCCGCCATGGCCGCTACCGCGGCCTTGCCTCGTTGGAGCACCTCCAGCCGCCTAGGTTGCTTAGTCACAGTCGCTTGGTCACCGTGATGCTATTGCACGCTTTGTCGGGCTTCGCCGTGGCCAAATAAGGCCAGCACACGTAGAGCAGCGCCACCATGCCGCCATGGCTGGCAACGAGCCCGCTCCGCCACACCTGCACGGTCACCACCCAGACCATCCGATGCGGTTTGAGTAGTAGGTCATGATGGTGCCCTTGGCTTTGCTAGAAAAACTCACCGGCGACGAGCCGTGGCCAACCAACGTCAAGCATCGCCGCCGGCTCTGTTTTGCCTCACTAACTGATGGGGCCGACTGACCAGTGGGTCCCCATTGTCAGTGACAGTAGTGTAGAAAACTAGTTCATTTATTTTGTATTTTATGTGCATCTTTGAAAATAGATAAGTTGAGCTATGTAGATTCAAAAATTGTGAACTAAATTTTGTAGTGTTCCTTAGGAAGTGTAGTATTTAGGAAAAATATGATATTAGCATTTGCAGTAGAGTTTTTAGAGGATTTAAATTGAAACTTGAAATGTGTTTTTGAATATATGTAAACTTGTTTATTTTATATCTAGAGTTCCTGTGCTCCAAAAATTATGAAATTTTGTTGGTAATCTGTTCTTGAAAAGTATAGACTCTGGTAAAAATTTGAAGGTTAGTGCATGTATGGATTTGTAGTTATAGATTTTCCTTTTATAATTAGTTAATCCTTGTATGAATTTTTATAAATTATTTATGAATCCAATATTCATGAAATTTGTTGGAGGTTGTCCTAGTACCATATGGATGCTAAGAAAAATATAAAATCTATTTCTTGACACTTTTCACTAGGGTTTTCTATTTATGCTATTTCAAGACTTTCTGCCTTATCATTTTTGCATAGGATGTTTTACTTGGTAGAATGGCATGAAACGTTTACAGTAGTCTATTGGTAGCATTAGTAAGACACTATAAATGTTTGAGAATTTATGATGCATATTAGTAAGACACTGTAAATGTTTGAGAATTCATATAGATAATGGTCTCTACTGCAAAACTTGTTAATAAGAAAGTTGTAGATAACTTGCTAATCTACTTGGTGTTAAATTTTCACAGTCATAGGACTTAGGGTTTTTGAGTTCTAGCTATTACAAGTTTGCTGTCTGAAAGGTTTACTTTCTAGACAGATTTGATTGAGTGATTTGTTTGCCCAATTTAACTCCTGAATCATAGTGAGTGTATTAAAGGAAAGTTGTAGATAAATTTGTAAGCTTTCCAGAAAGTCTAAGATCACCACAATTGGATAAGTAGAACCTCAGTTATGAGTAAAACAAGTAGCTATTGTTTTGTGATATAGTAGATGCATTGTTGAAATAGTTAATTAAATAACCAAGAAGAGATATGCGCATACTCAGTAGAATATGATGCACTTGTTATTAATTCCGCACCATTATGTTAAGAATACGTACAAGAATGCATTCTTCATATGGCATCATACTATACTTGTCAGCATGTATGCATTCGCACATCTCATGTCACACTCATGCATCTAGGATCGACGGAGGAGATAACGTTGCTAGAGTTTGACGAAGGAGAGGAAGGGGACCAGCAGGAGAATCCTCAAGCCACAGCTCCCGAAGGCAAGGAGCAGAACCCAAAAGAGCTTCCGGAGTGCCCTGATCACCGCCCCACTTCCTTTCTGAGAGGCAAGCCCCGGAGCATTCTAAGTCTCCCAGTATTTTACAAAATATTACTCAAGTTCTTATGACTGATGCATTAGGTTATAAGAGTTGGTTGGAACCACTTGATGCATATAAATTCCTTGTCCAGATATATACACCGTTAACCCTATGTAGGTCCAGGATCGAATATATGCTTAGCCATTCTTAGACCGGTAGAAGTCAGGTGATTTCCTATCACCTACAAGATATAGGTGGATATCGGAGCACGGTTAGCTATATTTGCTATCATGGAATAGAACCATGGGGTAAAAGAAAATCAAGGACGGATGAAGTCTATGTGTAGGTTGACTCATGTGATTCCATCTATGCCGATCAAGGACCATACTGTTGTTGGAACTTTTGACAAGATTGAACGCATGCCTATCACTTAGCTAGTCGGATAACTCGTTTCGACCGCGAAGCTGAGTAGCTCAACTTAGGCTGGGCCTCATTCTGTTGTGCGCTCCTTATAGGGAGCCAGACTGAGCCCAATGGTAGGCTAGGCCTAAATGTCCTGGCATTTTGTGTCCCTGATTGTGCAGCGCTGTACAAACCCGCGAAATGTGGACCTGAGTTGTACCAAAGGTGACCTAAGGTGACCATTGATCGGGTCTGCCTAGGTTTGTGTTAGGAATAAATTCCCAGCTGGTTGAAATCGATTCGAATCGCCGTCTCTCCTAGATAGTGAGAAACTTGGCTAGCTCCAGCATCATAGTAACTGTGTTATGGAACATGATGGTTCGAATGAATATGGAATTACAATACCTGCTATGGTTACTATTGTATGCTATTAAAATGATATACCACATGTTTGGCATAGGATAGTTGCTAATTTAGTGATGGATAGTCATAATTAACTTGATAATAGGATTATAATTGTATAATTGAGTTAATTGCTTTTTATGCAAAATATTGCCAAGCTACATCCACTAATACAGCCTTACATGATCCTTGGAGTCATTTTATTTCTGGTTTATGACGGGTAAGTCTAGCTGAGTACCTTCCCATACTCAGGGTTTTATTTTCCATTATTGCAGATGGCACCGTGTATCATGGTTATTGTAAGAGTTGCTTCTATCCCACTATGGATGAGGAGTAAGCCTTGGGCAGGCTTCTTTATTAATTCTTCTACATGCTTTTGTGGACTATGATCGTATATTGGCACTGTATCAAACTATGTTGGCAAATGCTACTTTCAAACTTAATTTGCTTCCGCTTTTATCCATAAAACTTGGTTTGTAATAACTTTGTTTCATACTCTGATGATGGAAATGTATCTGTGAACTTTATGTAATATGTGACATATATGTTGAATCATGTACGATCTTAGTTGTTGTAAATCGTTATTAAGACCCGTCGTGGTACTCGACGGACTACCGGGTTTATATGGGTTCAAGTATGACAGTGCGACCGCTTGCGGGCTGCCATTGTACTTGTACTCTTATAAATTGGTCGGTTCTGCAATAGCTGGCATCAGAGCAAGATTCAACGTTAATTGTCACATGTGTTTTTAAAACAAAAGTTTTTGTTTTCCAAAAACCTTTTCTAGCAACTGATAGCTATATAAATAGGTATTTGAAATCTAAAGTGTGCCAGTGATCACTTTCCTTATGCCCAAATTAAGGATTATTAGGTGGCTATTTAAGTACTAACATGGGGGTTTTACTTTCATCGTCCATACGGCGTGCTATTGTATGGATGTCATTCATTTGAATGATAATGTATGGATCAAATGCCTCTACGCCAAGGTAAGTTGATGAGTGGTATGACCGCAAGATGTGAGCATGTGGTCGGGGAGAGTTAGCTTTGGTACGGCTATGTATGCATGCTTGCATGTGTATATGGTGCATATTTAATTGTGGGTATAAACTGTTATCGGGTAGCTTTGATACGGAAGTATATGTATGGGTATGCATATATGGAAGTATTTAGATTTACATTCTACATATTTAATTATGGGATGGGCTGAAATGGAACTTTTATGTGGGTACACTAACAACGAAACGTGTAGCTCGACTAGTTACGCTATATATGAGAGAACGTATGTATGCCACCGTATATGTCGTTAGAAATGATTTTTCCTAAGTTTGTGAGGATGTACGGAACAAGCATGCATCATGATAATTATCATTCAAATAATCACATTGTTCCTCCCCTTATAAACTTCTTACTTGGTTATGTAACTCCTATCCATTATGGCCTTGTCTCACACAAAGTTGTACATGTTGATGGTACAGATGGCAGCACCAGCTAGACGTGAGAATTTCCTGATGGTTTTTGGAATGCCTACACTACTGTGGAGAGTTATACACTTTGCAGGGTACCATGAACCGCCCCTTTATCATTGGAATGAAGAGTACTTGGAAGGACAACCATGGTACGAGGTGCGGCTAACTATACTAGCCCGCACACAACTGCCCTTCTGGCAGGAGTGGAAGGTAGAATTAGAATGGAAACCTCTGTGGGAGGTTGCCCAAGTTGTGGCCTTTGAGGTTTTGAGTCAAATCTGCTAGCAGCATGGAGATGCACTTACTGGCAGTGCAGCGAGTATGTTTCCTTGGGTGGATCCGTCCACCACAATATGGGAACAACGCAACCAAAATGCATTGATCAGAGATCGAGATGAGCGAGCAAACAACTCTAGTCCTGCTATGAGTGCCATGTTTGCGGTGATGAAGATATTTTGTGCACGCCAGGACACAAGGGATTTCTGGTAGGAATCATACACCACTTGCATGGACAAGCTCATGAGAGCTAAAGCCACACAGCATAAGCTCAAGAAGTGTGTGCGCAAGCAAAAGAAAGCCGCAAGTAAAGCCCTATGGGAATCTTACCAAGCCTATGCAGCTTTGGGCACTCTCCATGTCCAAATGGAGCAAGTGGATCAGCAGAGAGCAGCGGCCCAAGAAGCAAGAGCTGATGATCAAGCATTGCTTGCAGGACTACGGGAGCAGTTGGAGACCACCCATGCTGAGGTGTCCACAGCTAGACGCCGGCGAGATATAGCAGAAAACCATGTCGCTACGATAAGGATAGAGCGAGATAGGCACCGTGGCATGAGTAACACCTAGAACCATGCCGAAAGGGGCTTACATCAGTAGCTTGCACAGGCTCAACTTCAAGTGATGAACCTTCAGCATGAAGTGCACTATTTGAACAACCAGCTAAACCCAATCTTGCATGGGGAAGAAGATGGTCCAAATATGGAAGAAGATGATGATGAGGACGAGGAAGAGGAAGAGGTGGAGCCTGAGGAAGGAGATGATCCTATCTCTGACCTCGATAATGATCATGATGAGGATTAGATCGCTTAGTACTTAGTAGAAGTGCTTAATGTATCATCGTTGGTTATGTAATGGACCTATAGTTTGAATTTGGTGTTGGTGAATTGAACTATCATATAATATTGTTATTTGCATGACTGTCGCACGTTTGGTTAAACGCTAATGCAAATTCCAGTTGATTTATCTGAGATCATGATTTGAATATTAACATGCTATGAGTTCGATAAGTGATCGAATTGGTGGTGTCATGTTGCTAGAATGAATTATTATGCCTCTATTTTTATTGTATAAATTTGAGATTGTCTCCAGTAATTTTAGTTTGGCATGATTATAAATTCATCTGCAATCTTTTGACATCAACCAATAATCGCTTATTGTTGCAACTTCGCAAATGACTCACACCCGTGCAGGAGCTAGTAGCAGCCATGACGACAACGATGGTGACTTACCACCACCACTGCCACCGTCCACTCAGGAGTTCTTTGCCCAATTCTTGGGGAGCCAAAGGACAATGGAGGAAGCTCTGCGCCTCATCGCGTAGAACACAGCTCGTGGCCACCCATAGCAACAAGGGCCCGAGCCAAATGAGCATAGTACATTCAAGGAATTTCTGGATACAAAGCCTTCCATCTTCAAGGTGGTAGTAGAACCACTATAGGCGGACGAGTGGCTCAACACCATTGAGAAGAAGTTTCATCTGCTATGAATCACCAAGCATCTAAAGGCTGAGTATGCTTCCCATCAGTTGTAGGGGCCAGCAGGGATTTGGTGGACACATTTCTTGTCCTCTCTACCTACTAATGCACAAGTAACATGGGAATAGTTCAAGTTGGCTTTTCAGGGACATCATATTCCCCCAGGCCTAATGCGCATGAAAGCGGCTAAATTTATGAGGCTCACTCAAGGGACAAAGACCCTCACAGAATATATGGATGCATTCCTAACCTATCTAGATATGATCTAGGTTTTGTGGATACCGAGGAAAAGAAGATAGAGAGCTTCAAGTGGGGTCTAGGCACCAAACTGATGAATACCATGGCCAATTATAAGTGCACCACTTACAACGAGTTTATTAGTGATGCTTTGACCCAGGAAAACCACAAGAACATGCATGCAACCGCTAAGGGTCGCAAGAGGGCATTCGAGGTAGGTGCCTCTAGATCTTCATAGTCTAGAGCTCCTATCATAGCTAGACCACAATGCCGTCCACCTACACCTAAGTTTAGGCCTCCACCACCAAAAGCTCAGAACAGCAGGCCTCAGTAAGCGTTCCGTAAGGCATTCACTATCGCCTTACCTAAAGGAAATGGCGGTCAGGGAAGCTCCACTGGACCTAGGAGTAATCAACCCTATTTTAACTGCAATCAAGTGGGGCATTGGGCCAAGGAATGCCCCCACCCAAAGAAGAATGGCAATTAGAATTAGAACAATCGTAGGTAGGCGAACACAAGGGCACGTCCGGGATACATGCACTATACCGCTGTTGAGGAAGTGCCCACAGGAGAAGTTGTCACGGCTGGTATGTTTCTTGTCAACAAGCATCCTGCTATTGTTTTATTTGATTTGGGAGCTTCTCATTCTTTTATGAGTCAAGCATTTGCATCTAGACGTGATTAGAAAATAATTGAAGTAAGCAAGGGTGGTTACAATATAAGTTCCGCAGGGGCTACTATTTCTACAAATAAGATAGTAAAAAATGTGCTCATCTCTATATTAGAGAGGGAGTACACAACAGATTTGATAATATTGCCCAGGTTATCAATAAGTGTAATCTTAGGCATGAATTGGATAAAGGATCATGGTGTTCTCATTGACACTAGCACTCATACTATTATGTTAAGAGAACCCAAGGGAGGGAATGCATTTCTAGTACCACTCTCCTGAAATTTTGAGCTCCAACATTTAGCTTGTGCTATCCAAACCACTACCCTTTTTGATATCCCTGTGGTTTGTGAGTTTCCGAATGTATTTCTAGAAGAGTTACCAGGTTTACCACCTGATAGGGATGTGGAATTTAAGATTGAGTTAGTGCCAGGTATGGCACCTATTTCAAGAAGGCTGTATAGAATGCCACCAAATGAGTTAGACGAACTTAAGATTCAGTTACAGGATCTGTTGGACAAGGGTCTTATTCAACCTAGCTCATCTCCATGGGGCTATCTAGCATTGTTTGTGAAAAAGAAGGACAAGTCACTGAGAATGTGTGTAGATTATAGACCACTCAATCCTGTAACCATCAAGAACATGTACCCGTTGCCTCGCATTGACATCTTGTTTGATCAGTTGGCAAAGGCAAAGGTATTCTCCAAGATTGACTTGAGATCAAGCTATCATCAGATAAAGATCAGGCCAGAGGACATACCTAAAACTGCTTTCTCTACTAGGTATGGCTTATTTGAGTATTTGGTTATGTCTTTTGGACTAACAAATGCTCCTGCCTACTTCATATACCTGAAGAATTCGGTATTCATGCCTGAGCTTGACAAGTCCGTGGTTGTGTTTGTCGATGATATATTGATTTATTTGGAAAATGAGGTAGATCATGAAGAGCATCTGAGGATTGTTCTATCCAGATTGAGGGAGCATAAGCTATATGCGAAATTTAGCAAGTGTGAATTTTGGTTGAGCAAAGTACCTTTCTTAGGTCATATCTTATCAAGAGATGGAATCTCTGTAGACCCATCAAAAGAACAAGAGGTCATGGATTGGAAGGCCCTGACTTCGGTTCATGAAGTTCAGAGTTTTCTAGGGTTAGCAGGATATTATCGTTGTTTCATTCCAGATTTCTCAAAGATAGCTAAGCCCATGACCAGACTACTTTAGAAAGATGAGAAGTACAAATGGACACCAGAATGTGAAGTAGCTTTTCACACCCTCAGAACTCTGTTAACTACGGCGCCTGTCTTAGCATAACCCGACATTGAGAAGCCTTTCAATGTATTTTGTGATGCATTAGGTATAGGTTTGGGGTGTGTGCTTATGTAAGAAGGAAGAGTTATTGCATATGCTTCTTGGCAGTTGAGAAAACATGAAGTCAACTACCCCCCCACGCATGATTTAGAACTTGCAGCAGTTTTTCATGCATTAAAGATATGGAGACATTATTTGTTGGGCAATGTATGTCATATATATACTAGCCACAAAAGTCTCAAGTATATCTTTACCCAACCAGAGCTGAACATGAGGCAGCGAAGATGGTTGGAATTGATTAAGGACTACAATTTGGAAGTGCATTACCATCCGGGGAAAGCCAATGTAGTAGCCGATGCACTCAGTCAGAAATCTCATTGTAACACTATGGAAGAATTGTTAGAAGATGGCTTCAATTTGTTACATCCTGCTATACTGCACAATATCACTATCAGTTGTTCACTTGAGAATAAAATCATAGAACTGCAGCAGACAGATGTAGGTATAAGTCACATCAAGAGAAAAATGCAAGAGCAAGAAACCAAACATTTCAGATTAGATGAAAAGGGTGTACTATGGTTTGAGGACCGACTTGTGGTACCAAAAGACTGTGAGCTTAGAAATCAAATTTTAGATGAAGCTCATTCGTCCAAATTGTCTATCCATCCGGGTAGTAGTAAGATGTACCAAGATTTGAAAACCTATTTTTGGTGGACTAAGATGAAGAAAGAGATCACAGCCTATGTCGCTAGGTGCGACAACTGCAGTAGAGTAAAAGTTGTTCATATGAAATCTGCCAGATTACTCCAGCCATTACCTATTCCAGGTTGGAAATGGGAAGAAATCAGTATGGACTTTATCATAGGCCTTCCGATGACACCGCAAGGTCACGATTCCATATGGGTCATTATAGATTGTCTCACCAAGTTAGCATATTTTATACCGGTTCACACAACAAGTCACGTGGGGAAGTACATTGAGTTGTACATTTCTCAGATTGTGAGACTACATGGAGTACCTAGGAACATAATCTTAGATCGAGGACCACAGTTTATAGCTCGTTTCTGGGAACACTTGCACTAAGCTTTGGGAACTAAGTTAATTAGAAGTTCGGCATACCATCCACAGACTTTCAGACAGGCAGAGCGAGTGAACCAAATCTTAGAAGATTTGCTAAGAGCTTGTGTTATATCTTCCAAGGGTTCGTGGGAGAAATGGTTACCTTTAGCTGAGTTCTCCTACAACAACAGTTATCAAGCAAGCATCAAGATGGCTCCGTTTGAAGCCTTATATGGCAGAAAATGTAGAACTCCATTGAATTGGATTGAGCTCGGTGAAAGGAGATACTTTGGTATTGACTTTGTCAATGAAGCTAAAGAGCAAGTGCATGTTATCCAATAGCATATGAAGGCAGCTCAATTGAGACAAAAGAGTTATGCTGATAAAAGAAGAAGACCACTGACTTTTGAAGTGGGTGACTATGTATACCTGAAAGTATCACCCATGAAAGGGGTGAAGAGATTTTGAATGAAAAAGAAGCTTGCGCCTAGATATGTAGGACCATACCAGATTATGGAATGGAAAGGAAATGTTGCTTATAAGCTACAACTTCCATAAGAGATGAGTGCAATATTTGATGTCTTCCATGTTTCTCAGTTGAAGAAATGTCTTCGTGTACCTGAAGAAGCTATTGCACCCACCAACATGAAGCTTCAATCAGATTTGACCTATGAAGAAAAACAAATCCGAGTGATAGAAGAGATGGACAGAGTAACATAGAGTAAGATCATTAAGTTCTATAAGGTGGTGTGGAACAATCACAGTGAACAAGATGCTACATGGGAATGAGAGGATTATTTACGAGAGGTTTATCCCGCCTTTTTCCAAGAATGGTAGGTCTTGCAAATCTTGGGACGAGATTTTTATAAGGGAAGAGGCTGTAACACCCTAGGTGTTAGCCTTGCATAAATTGACTTGCATTGCATGAGCATGAGCATCAAGCATTCATATTTAAGCTTTTACAATTGAAACATGTGATTGAAACATTTGCAACATTTCTTGTTATTTCATGTTTCCATGTGTATATGCATATGATCATGAGTGAATACATGCAAATGGTTTATGTGAGTCACTAAAACACATTAGCTACACTTAGATTAACAAATGGAACATTGTTCATGAAGGTCACCTTTCATGATCAAGCACTTAAGTGATGTTATGTGTTGACCTGGATAGCCCTATGTGTGACCAATGCATGAAATGAGTGTGTGACCTTACAAATAGCTTAAACATGTTTAGAAGATCATGATGAACAACTTTGGTATTCATGGCTAGGGCTAAATAGGTCACTAGGTCATGGTTCAAGTACAAGTCATCCTTTGAATGAAGCATGTTTGACCAAGTTTGAATCATATGCTAGAGACCTTGCATGTAGGTAGTCACTAAAGCAAAGTTGTAGTATTTGATATGGGTAACAACTTTTATTTTTGGGTCATGAGATGATAAGGTGCATAGCTTAGTCTTTTGGAGCTCACAAAATTCAACAATGCATTGTTTCTAACACTTAGCAATTTTTTCTAAGTTTTTAACCATGACAGTGGTGACAGCCCGACTTTGGGATGACAAAACTTGAGATTGGTTGAGATTTAAGGCATGAGTTCTAAACAACAATTAGAGCTGGTACTTTGGGCTTCAACTTTGGTTTAGGAAGTTTTAGCTAACAGTCCACGGATTTGGAGAACTATTCACTGCAAAACACGCTGTCAGGCTTAACATCAGTGACCGACGAACTAAATCGACTGGCTTCGGTGGCCGACAGGCACAGAGCTTGCACGTCGCGTAGATGCGAGCACGGCCACGCGTCGCCGGTGCCCTACCCAGTACGGCCACGATGGGCCAGAGCGCACTACATCAAGCCCCGTGCTCACCCTCACTGCCTTGCGCTCTCCATTTCATTTTTGGCCTCCTCCTTCACCTCCATGCAGCCACCACAGCAGCCACCAGTGCCATTGCCATTGTAGGTGCTCCACCAAGCTCGCCAGCGCTCGTCGCCGCCCTAGTTTCCAATCGGTCGCGCTCGCAACTCTGCCTCAACCTTCTCCACTGTTTCCACCTTGCAACGCCCTCATTTGTGCCCTAGGTGAGCCGCTTTTCACTTTGCGCCATCACAGGTACACCCTCGCCGGAGTGCCACCATGGCTGCTGCCGTGGTCGTGCCTCATCGGAGCACCTCTAGCCGCCTAGGTTGCTTAGTCACAGTCGCTTGGTCACCGTGATGCTATTGCACGCTTCGTCGAGCTTCGCCGTGGCCAGAGATGGCCGACACACGCAGAGCAGCGCTGCCATGCCGCCATGGCCAATGACGAGCTCGCTCCGCCGCACCTGCATAGTCACCACCTAGACCATCCGACGCGGTTTGAGTAGTAGGTCATGATGGTGCCCTTGGCTTCGTCGGAAAAACTCACCGGCGACAAGCCGTGGCCAACCAGCATCGAGCATCACCGCCGGCTCTATTTTGCCTCACTGACCGGTGGGGCCGACTGACCAGTGGGTCCCCATTGTCAGTGACAGTAGTGTAGAAAACCAGTTCATTTATTTCCTATTTTATGTGCATCTTTGAAAATAGATAAGTTGAGTTGTGTAGATTCAAAAATTGTGAACTAAATTTTGTAGCGTTCCTTAGGAAGTGTAGTATTTAGGAAAAATATGATATTACCATTTGTAGTAGAGTTTTTGGAGGATTTAAATTGAAACTTGAAATGTGTTTTTGAATGTATGTAAATTTGTTTATTTTATATCTAGAGTTCCTGTGCTCCAAAAATTATGAAATTTTTGTCGTAAGCTGTTCTTGACACATGTAGGCTCTGGTAAAAATTTGAAGGTCAGTGCATGTATGGATTTGTAGTTATAGATTTTCCTTTTATAATTAGGTAATCCTTGTATGAATTTTTATAAATTATTTATGAATCCAATATTCATGTAATTTGTTGGAGGTTGTCCTAGTACCATATGGATGCTAAGAAAAATATAAAATCTATTGCTTGACACTTTTCACTAGGGTTTTCCATTTATGCTATTTTAAGCCTTCCTGCCTTATCATTTTTGCATAGGATGTTTTACTTGGTAGAATGGCATGAAACGTTTACAGTAGTCTATTGGTAGCATTAGTAAGACACTGTAAATGTTTGAGAATTTATGATGCATATTTGGTATACGTTTATTATTTACCCTAATTATTTAATTACCATAAGAAAGGCATCGAAATAATTAGATTGTGATTAAGCGTGATGTTTTCTATGGTTTTTATGATGCATAGTAACTGTTGAGGTCAATGGTAAAGTTTAGAAGCCATTGATTGTACACAAATGACTAATTATCGCTTTATCATTCGAATATAGGACTGCATGTATAGTTTTGATCGCATAGATGATTTCATATAGATAATGGTCTCTACTACAAAACTAGTTAATAAGAAAGTTGTAGATAACTTGCTAATCTACCTGGTGTTAAATTTTCACAGTCATAGGACTTAGGGTTTTCGAGTTCTAGCTGTTACAAGTTTGTTGTCCGAAAGGTTTACTTTCTAGATAGATTTTATTGAGTGATTTGTTTGCCCATTTTAACTCCTGAATCATAGTGAGAGTATTAAAGAAAAGTTGTAGATAAATTTGTAAGCTTTCCAGAAAGTCCAAGATCACCACAATTGGATAAGTAGAACTTTAGTTATGAGTAAAACAAGTAGCTACTGTTTTGTGATATAGTTGATGCATTGTTGAAATAGTTAATTAAATAACCAAGAAGAGATATGCACATACTCAGTAGAACATGATGCACTTGTTATTACTTCCACACCATGATGTTAAGAATACGTACAAGAATGCATTCTTCATATAGCATCATACTATACTTGTTAGCATGTATGCATTCGCACCATCTCATGTCACACTCATGCATCTAGGATCGACAGAGGAGATAACGTTGCTAGAGTTCGACAAAGGAGAGGAAGGGGACCAGCAGGAGAATCCTCAAGCCACAGCTCTTGAAGGCGAGGAGCAGAACCTAGAAGAGCTTTCAGAGTGCCCTGATCACCGCCCCACTTCCTTTCTGAAAGGCAAGCCCTGGAGCATTCTAAGTCTCCCAGTATTTTACAAAATATTACTCAAGTTCTTATGATTGATGCATTAGGTTATAAGAGTTGGTTGGAACCACTTGATGCATATAAATTCCTTATCCAGATATATACACCGTTAACCCTATGTAGGTCTAGGATCGAATATATGCTTAGCCATGCTTAGACCGGTAGAAGTCAAGTGATTTCCTATCACCTACGAGATATAGGTGAATACCGGAGCACGGTTGGCTATATTTGCTATCGTGGAACAGAACCGTGGGGTAAAAGAAAATCAAGGCCGGGCAGAGTCTATGTGTAGGTTGACTCATGTGATTCCGTCTATGCCGATCAAGGACCATATCATTGTTGGAACTTCTGACAAGATTGAACGCATGCCTATCACTTAGCTGGCCAGATAACTCGTTCCAACTGCGAAGCTGAGTAGCTCAATTCGGGCTGGGCCCCGTTCTATTGTGCGCTCCTTCCAGGGAGCTAGACTGAGCCCAAGGGAAAGCTAGGCCTAAACGTCCTGGCATTTGGTGTCCCCGATTGTGCGGCGTGGTATGAAGCCGCAAAATGTGGACTTGAGTTGTACCAAAGGTGACCTAAGGTGATCGTTGATCGGGTCTACCTAGGTTTGTGTTAGGAATAAATTCCCAGCTGGTTGAAATCGATTCGAATCGCCATCTATCTCGGATAGTGAGAAACTTGGCTAGCTCCAGCATCGTAGTAACTGTGTTATGGAACATAATGGTTTGAATGAATATGGAATTACAATACCTGCTATGGTTACTATTGTATGCTATTAAAATGATATACCATATATTTGGCACATGATAGTTGCTAATTTAGTGATAGATAGTCATAATTAACTTGATAACAGGATTATAATTGTATAATTGAGTTAATTAGTTTTTATGCAAAATGTTGCCAAGCTACATCCACTGATACAGCCTTGCATGATCCTTGGAGTCATTTTATTTCTGGTTTATGACGGGTAAGTCTAGCTGAGTACCTTCCCATACTCAGGGTTTTATTTCCTAATGTTGTAGATGGCACTGTGTATCATGGTTATTGCTAGAGTTGCTTCTCTCCTGCTGTGGATGAGGAGTAAGCCTTGGGCAGGCTTGTTTATTAATCCTTCTACATGCTTTTGTGGATTGTGATCGTATATTGGCACTGTATCAAACTACGTTGGCAAATGCTACTTTCAAACTTAATTTGCTTCCGCTTTTATCCATAAAACTTGGTTTGTAATAACTTTGTTTCATACTCTAATGATGGAAATGTATCTGTGAACTTTATGTAATATGTAACTTGTATGTTGAATCATGTACGATCTTGGTTGTTGTAAATCGTTATCGAGACCCGTCATGGTACTCTACGGACTACTGGGTTTATATAGGTTCAAGTATGACAGTGCAACCGCTTGCGGGCTGCCATTGTACTTGTACTCTTATAAATTGGTTAGTTTTGTGACACATGCACTATTTATGGGGGCGGGGCGGCTTGGGAGGCACGCCAAATAGGGACAGCGCGGCAGCAGACTCCCAGTCAGAGTAGTGTCTGGCCCGAGCATGAGTTGGGGAGGAAGATGACTAATCGCTAGGATCGTCGTGTCGGTGAGAGAAGGGCGTGGGCCTAGCTGTCAGCGTAACAGAGGGGGAAAGGGGAGTTGTGGCTATGCTGGGCTGCTGGCTGCTAGGCTAAGGTAAACGGGCCGCTGCAGGAGGGCGAGCAGGCCATGCAGGAAGGTAGGCCGAGCTGGGCTGCGACGGGTCAAAATCTAAGAATGGAAGAATAAAATTGTTTTCTATTTTCTAAACTAATTTTCCAGACAAATTTTGAATACACATTCAAATCAATTTGAAATTTGATTTGAAGCCACACAATACAAAAATAATATGCAGCAGCATGAATGCATAGACATGTATGTAGACCTATATTTGATTTTAATTTTAACAAAATTATTATTTTTCTAAATTTCAATGCTCACAAAATGCATAATTAAATCATTTTTCCTATTTTAAATCCATGCAAATTTTAGGGTGTTACAATTCCACCCACCTTAAATTGAATCTCATCCTTGAGATTCGGACGATGCTTACTCAAAAAGTTGTAGGTAAGTTTTCCTTAGATCCTCTTCTCTTTCACAAGTAGCCTCATCTTCTGTATACCTATTCCACTGAACCTTACATATCTTTATAACTCGGCTCCTTCTGACCCTTTCTGCCGTCTCCAAAATCTTTACCGCATATTCCTCATAAGTAAGATCTTCCTTAATTGTAAGCTCTTCTAATGGTATCTGCTCCTCTGGTATATGCAAACACTACTTTAACTCAGACACATGAAACACATCATGTACACTTGACAAACTCTTAAGCAATTCCAACTAATAAGCTACTTCTCCACGTCTCTCTAAAATCTTAAAAGGCCCAATATACCTTGGTGCTTACTTTCCTTTTATGTTAAACCTTCTCACACTTCTCATTGGTGGCACCTTCAGGTAAACATAATCCCCTATTTCAAAAACCTAATTCTCTTCTCTGAGTGTCAACATAACTCTTCTATTGAGATTGTCCCACTCTCAAGTTATCTCTAATCATCCTTGCTCTTCCGTGTCTCTTAAAACAACCGGTCCGAACACTTGAGCTTCTCCCGTTTGATTCCAAAACAATAGGGTTCTACACTTTCATCCATACAAAGCTTCAAAAGGTGCCATATTGAGACTCTTCTAATAACTATTGTTATATGAGAACTCTGCATAAGGCAAACTCTTGTCCCAACTTGTACCATACTGCAATGCACAAGCTCTCAACATGTCCTCTAAAATCTGATTAGTTCTCTCAGTTTGTCCATTTGTCTGAGGATGATATGCCATACTAAAATTCAACTTTGTTCCCAACGAACTATGTACTTGCTGCCAAAAATTAGATGTAAATTGAGTACCTCGATAAGACATAATTTTTTTGGGAACTCCATGTAGACACACTATCTTCTCCATATATAATTGGGCCAACCTCGGTCCATTATAAGTAGTCTTGACCAGTATAAAGTGAGCAACTTTAGTTAACCATTCCACTATGACCCAAATTGAATCATAACCTCTCTGAGTGCATGGCAACCCAACTATGAAATCCATACCAACATCTTCCCACTTCCACTCAGGTATCTTCATTAGTTGTAATAATCCTATAGGTCTTGGATGTTCAACTTTAACTCTTTGACATGTATCACATAAGGCAACATATTCAGCCACATCCCTTTTAAGTCCATACCACCAATACTTCTCTTTCAAATCCAAATACATCTTTGTACACCCAGGGTGAATAGAGTAAGCAGACTCATGTGCCTCACATAGAATTGCATCTCATATAGCCTTAACCTCTGGTACACATAGTCTTTTTCTAAACCATAGAGTTCCATTATCATCCATATGGAAACCTAGTGCCTTGCCAATCACTATGTTCTCTGTTATCTCTTTTAACTTTGAATCCTGTAACTGGCCCTTACGTATTTCTTGCTCTAGTGTGGGTTCTATTACCAACTCTACTGCATTAGTGACAAAGCCTAAGTCCAGTTGCTCAAATTTAGCACACAACTCACTTGACATAGCTACCACTTGCACCTCATTGACATAACTCTTTCTACTAAGAGCATCGGCAACAACATTTGCCTTTCCAGGATGATAGTGTACCTCCAGATCATAATCTTTAATCAACTCTAACCATTGACGCTGTCTCACATTGAGATCCATCTGAGTGAAAATGTACTTCAGACTCTTGTGATCAGTATAGATGTCACGCTTATGTCCGATAAGATAGTGCCTCCATATTTTAGAGCATGAACCACTGCTGCTAATTCCAAATCATGAGTAGGATAGTTTAGCTCATGGTTTCTCAACTATCGGGATGTATAGGCCACTACTCTTCCTTCTTGCATAAGAACACATCTGAGACCTTGACGAGATGCATCACAATAGATAGCAAAACCAATACTAGGGCTATAGTCACCCTCTTCTTCAACTCTTCAAAGTTAGCCTGACACTTTTCTGACCACACAAACTTAACATTTTTCTCCAACAAAGCTGTCATGGGCTTGGCAAGTTTAGAGAAACCTCTCTATGAACCTCCTATAGTATCCAGCCAATCCCAAGAAACTACGAATCTCTCACACATCAGTTGGTAGTTTCCAATTCAACACATCTCTCACCTTACTTGGATCTACTGCTATTCCAATATTAGAAGACAACATGGCCTAAGAAAGAAACTTCCTTCAACCAAAACTCACACTTGCTTTGCTTAGCATACAACTTGTGTCCTCTAGGCTTTTGCAAGACCAACCTTAGATGCTCAGCGTGCTCTTCTTCCATTTTGGAGAATACCAATATATCATCGATAAATACCACCACAAACTTATCCAAAAACTCCATGAACACCTTATTCATCAAGTACATAAAGTATACAGGTGCATTGGTCAAACCAAAGGACATAACAATATACTCATACAAACCATACCTCATAGTAAAAGCTATCTTGGGTATGTCAGTTGCACGAATCTTCAACTGATGATAACCAGAATGGAGATCAATCTTAGAGAAAACACAAGCACCTCTCAACTGATCAAACAAGTCATCAATTCTAGGAAGTGGGTACTTGTTCTTGATAGTAACCTCATTTAGTGACTGATAATCAACACACATCCACTAGGTACCATCCTTCTTGTCAACAAATATAATCGGTGCTCCCCAAGGTGACAAACTAGGATGAATGAAACCTTTCTCCTGCAACTCCTTTATTTGTTTCTTAAGTTCCTCTAGTTCATTAACCCCCATTCTATATGGACGCTTAGCTATAGGTGTAGTTCCAAGTAATAATTCAATAATAAACTCAATGTCACGGTTAGGTGGCAAACCTGACAAGTCATAAGGAAACACATCTGAAAACTCATCCACTACTGGGTCCTCATTGACGTGATCATCAAGCTAGTTCATTGTGGCTGTTGGCTGTGCTTGTACTACATCATCGACATTGATTCTATCCCCATTTGGTGCTGTCACAACAACTACCTTCTCCTTACACTGAATTACTGCTTGTTGTTGAATCATTCAATCCATACCCAGAATCACATCAATACCAAATGTTCTCAGCACAATGGGGGTCACTTGAAACTCTACCCCCCTTAAGGATAGACTAATCGGAAGAAAACGGTAAGAAGCTTGCATACTACATCCTGGTGAGTTTACTAATATGGGATCTTTCATGGCACATAAGGGTATGATATGTGTTCTAACAAATGCTTGTGATATGAAAGAATGCAAAGCTCCAGAATAAAAAAGAATAGTGGCAGGAGTGGAATTGACATTGAACGTACCGAGCATGACTTCTAGTTCTGTAAGCACCGTCTCTGTAGACACATGATTCACCTTTCTTGTGTTGGGTGCTAGCTTCTGATAACTATTCTACCTCTATGGGGCCTGCTGGTTTGGCTTCTCGGGGTAGTTATACGATAGGTGACCCTCTTTTCCACAATGAAAACACCTGTTTGGAGTGCTAGGGGCACTGGTCTTCATGGGAGTGTTGTTAGGCGCTCCCTATCATGGTGTCTAATGACCACTCTGCTACTAGGGATGTTGATTGCCATTCTACTGCTGATATGGTGGACGCTGCTGGTTTGGGTTGCGCTAAGGGTACTGACGACGATTCCACTGATTGGGTGGTCCCTAGTACCTCTACTAGAAACCTTGATGAGGGTTGGTGTGTGGACAAGTATTGCTTCTAGAGGCCTATCCCTAAAGCCTCCTCTTCTTGGCCTCCATCTCTTTGCGCTTATTGTCAATAAAAATGGCACGATTCACTAGTGTTTGGAAATTAGGGTATGTGTTGGACATATGGTAGAGTTGCAGACCATCATACAGACCCTTGAGAAAATGGCATTGCTTTCAGCATCATCAGCCACCTCATTAGGAGCGTAACATGACAACTAAGCAAATTTGTCACGATACTCAGCTATGGACATAGATCCCTATTTCAAAGCTCTAAATTCCTCTTGCTTGAGCTCTATCAATCCTTCAGGTATGTGGTAGGATCTGAAATTCTCTCAAAATTCCTGCCAGGTGATAGGAGTAGCATTAGGGGGACGTCCATACTCGAATGCCTCCCACCAGTCTTGAGCTTCTCCCTAGTGTTGTCCTAATGCGTACAACACCTTCTACTGGTCATCACACTACGCTATGTTGAGTTGTTTTTCCACTGCACGAAGCCAATCATCTGCTTCTAGTGGATTAGTGGCATGAGAAAACACTAGGGGTGGCCCTTCAAGAATTCACCATGCTTGTCACATGGTGCTCCACCAACTGGATGATTCTGCTGATTCTGCACTGAGCTTGCATAAGCTGTGTCTGCACTGCCAGAAGTGGCTCAATAGTAGGTGGCGGTGGTGGTGGTGGATGTGGGGGAAAACCTCCATCAGCTCGGCCTCTTCCTCTTCCAGACATCTAACATCCAACACAAATATTCAAAATTTAGAGATTTCCAAGTTATACGCACTTATAGAGATACAAAATACATTCTAAAAATTTTCTAGACGAGTTCCAACATCAATAGCTCGGTAAAACAGTCATATCTCGAGTTCCAGATATACAAAAGTGGCGTTCTTTAAATGGTTGGAAATCTTAAGAAATTATCTAAAACTTTTATTCAAATCACATGCTCAGACTCTGTCGTTAGGCTACTCAAAAATAGGACACAACTGAAACTGTTCCAGATTCCAGACTACGCGGACTTCAACTTAAAACAGCTATATCTCTCAAACCAGATCAGGTATAGGGGTGATTCCAGAGGCATTAGAAAATACTTAAGTCTAGTTACTCCCCTAAAAATTTCATAATTTTTGGTCTAGTAGATTTAGATTGGCATTGAGATAAGGGCAGACTGCTCTAAAAAATAGATCTGAAAGAACAAGATGTACCAAACCCAACTATTTATTTATTGACTCAACTTTAATATTCTTAACTATGGAACTTGCGGACATGCCCACAAAGTTCCAGCACTCATTACAAAAATCCAACTCATATATAATCATAATAATAAATCAACTAGGCACACCAAAGTTCACACCACACTACTAGACTCGACTTGACTCAACTTGACCCGTTCTACTAACGTCTTATTACATAGAAAGGAACTCCAACACCTATGGTTGAAATTCATGGGGAAGCTCCTTGTAGATCCTTGGTAGGTTGAGACACACCCTTTGCTCATCTATCACTTGTTGGTATCTTTTAAGGGTTGCCTCTTATACCTTTAACTGATCTTCCAGCAGCCAAATCTTCCCTACTAACTCACAGCCAAAGTGTACCATCACTTGAGTAGTTGGATTCGTGCCCTGAGGGTCCATCATTGCCCATCCCAAGTCAAGGTGTTGGCGGGGGAGGAAATGCTATTGGTCTTCCTTCATATCATCAAAGCGGCGACCATGGAGACCCATGCAGGCTACAATGGCTACATCTTCAATGCTATCTTCCATGGTGGCATAGTGAGCATGATGCGCATAGTTCGAGTCCAACTAGTATGCTTCTTTCTGTTCATCCCTGATGGAGATGCACACCCTGGTCTTCCAATAAGTGTCCTCCAAAGGATGTGTATGCTCATTGCAGACGTACTCCATAGCTACGTCAAAATCATCATAGTAGGTCTCAAGAATCTCCATAAGTCAGTGGTGCGAGATGGAGGATTCACACCCTGGCTTGTACCAGACCTTCGTAGTCCATCCCAGGGGAGGGATCGGCTCATCCTCTTGAATGACATCCTCCTCCACATTATCATCAGACAATGCAACGATCTCCATTTCTTTGGATTCTTCTTCTTTGGGCTCTTCCTGGAATGGCTCAAGCATAGGTGCAGGTGCTGACAAGTCAACTTCTAGCTCTTGGGGTTCCTCCTCCTCACGTGGCTCCATGGACACATACAAGCCACAAGGCGGGTACTAACCTCTGGTGCTAATGCGAGCGGTCTTATTGGCATGAGGTATCTATAGAATTGGATTTGGTTAGATCAGAAGCAATAATTTTCATAACCGAGTGAGGCAAAAGAAGCATAAAATTTAGCAAATATCAAGGGTAGATGGGAAGCATGAAATGAATGAAGAAAAAGAGGCTAAAATGACCATTGCTAACTAGGCTTGCGTCCTACAGTCAACATGGCTCTGATACTAATATGTCACACATGATTTTAAGGATAAAATGGGATGCATAATCTTATGTGCGCCTAGAGATTAGTCACACACATAAGCCAACAAATTGTAGATAGTATCATCACAAGTGTTTATTACACCACAAATAATAAGACATGGTCTTGACATAAATGTAGCGAAAGTATAAAGTAAAATCTCTCGTGGAAGCTCCATATCATAGGGACGTCAACTGGTTGACCACAAATCTAGTAATCCTCAGGAAAGTCGTCATTACCATAGCCATCTATTACCCATCCAGGTTTTTTATCCAAGTACTAAAGATAAACAAGCGTAAGTACATGTCATACTCAACAAGTGTAACATGGGGTTCATGAGGCTCAAAAGGCTTCACACAAGTTTAATAGCATCTAGCTTTTAGTTGTCACAATTTTAGCATTAGAGTATCAACAAGTTGTTTCATTCCCAAAGTAAAACACATGATCAATGTAAACATGAATAATGAATAGCATAAATAGATCATTCTTAGTGACCGTCTATTCCGTAAGGGTTCCAAGGCCACTCGTGATAGTGAGAACAACTAATATACCAGTTTTACACTATGCAGAGGTTGTACACTTTCACTGTGAGTCATGATACCCATATGCTCGGGTTAATTACTCCCAAAACACTTCCAAGGTGAGCAGGCAGGGTTCACTATGAAGCTTTTCAAAGGTTCGTCTAACAAGTTAGGGCCATTAGATTCACTCGGCAAACAGATATAGGAACCCCCCTGTCGAATGGCAGAATTCCATCGTGGCTATACACATAAGAGTAGAGGTTGTCCTATACCTGATTCGGCAAGCCATTCTTATGCCAATAAAGGTAACCTCTAACAAGTTTGAAAAGGCCCTCATACTAAGCTAAAGCTAGAGCCATGTAGCCCTCACAGCTGTACTATAAGTCCTAGATGATCACTTACAGATAAGTCCTTAGGGAGTGGAATCTGAAGCATTTAGAAAGTAGCTAAACACTCTAGCCCCCTATATCCAAGTTGCTAAAAAGTCATATTTTAATGTTTATTGCATATACCATTAGTCAAGTTACAAGATCATGGTTTAAGTGAGCATGAGCAAAGCTACCCAATGCATATCCCGTCGAAGACAAGGTATAAGTTCAATTTCTAGGGAATCCCTATCAATGTGACACATGCAATCATGAATTAAATGTATTAAAGTTGATTGGAAACAAGGATGATCCCATGCTATACTTGCCTTGAACAAAATGTTCATGCTGATCCTACTCGTCAAAGTAGTACTCTTGATCACCCACGAATTGCTCATTGTCTATACTCTATAATCATCGGCTAAAACAAGATTAGTGGCAAAACTGTAAATAGTTGACACTTGATTTTTGAATTTAAATAAATAAAATCAGATTTTAAACTAAACCAGGGACTGCGGACATGAAAACGAAGAAACATAGGGGCTCTTTAACAAAATTGTAGGGACAGCGGGTTGAGATCCAAATAATTATAAGGGCCTTTTTGCAAAATGACAGGCAAAGGGGTACGGGTGAATCTGGACCATTCGATTGAATTTGGACGGCTCAGATTAGTCGGGAGGGAGACAAGGTCACCGGAGCGGCGCTCTCGCGGTGGCGCCATTGACGACAGAGGCTTGACCTCGCTGGAGTTGTCGATTTCGATGTTCCAGCCACCGTTTGGCTAAGGAAGAGGTCAGGAAGCAATAGAAGCTCGATGCAAACTTAATGGAGGGTTCGGATGGGGTTGCGGCGGTGCGGAAATGACGCGGTGCACGCGGTAGCTGCCTGGGTCCATCGGTGGCACTTTGGCAACGTGGGTAAGAGAACAGAGTGTAAGGGAGAAAGGAAGAGAAGCACCCAGGGTTTCCTTACCTTCTCGTGGAGCTCAGGGTTGTGGTCGCGATGGCGAAGGAGCGGTGAATCGATGAATTCAACGGCGGTGGCTCGCTTCAAGGGCTGTGGCGGCACTGCTGCTAGCTCTATGTGAGGCGGCTACATTGGGGCGAGATAGGAAGGTGGTGGTGTGGGGTCAGGCGCTATTTATGGGTGTAGGGTGGCTTGGGCAGCACGCCAAGTTAGGATGGCGCGACCATGGACTCCTTGTCAAAGTAGTGTCTGGCATAGGCACGAGTTGGGGAGGAAGACGACTGACCGCTGGGACCGTCATGTCGGTGAGAGAAGGGCGCGGGCCTGGCTGTTAGCGGAACGGAGGGGGAAAGGGGAGTGGTGGCTGCGCTGGGCTGCTGGCTGCTGGGCTGAGCTAAATGGGCCGCTATGGGAGGGAGAGCAGGCCACGCGGGAAGGCAGGCCGAGCTGGGCTACGGCGGGCCAAAATCCGAGAAGAGAAGAATAAAATCCTTTTCTATTTTCTAAACTAATTTTCCAAATAAATTTTGAATACACATTCAAATCAATTTGAAATTTGATTTCAAACCACACAATACAAAAATAATATGCAGGAGCATGAATGCATAGACATGTATGTAGACCTATATTTGATTTTAATTTTAACAAAGTTATTATTTTTCTAAATTTCAATGCTCACAAAATGCATAATTAAATCATTTTTTCTATTTTAAAACCATGCAAATTTTAGGGTGTTACGCCACCCCGTCGTGCGAGTGGCAGCAGCGACAGCTCCACGTAGTCGAGCCAAGGCGTCCAAGATAGGGCAGCCATGGCCGGCTAGGCGCGGCAATGCGCATGCGCGCAGAGTGCACCAACTCGGCGGTGACACGCCCCGAGGCACGGTGACTGCGCGCACACAGCGAACTCTCCCAAGAATGTGTCGTGCACTAATATTAAAGCTCTCACCGCTACTAAATCGTTGCTCCTAAACTTAAATGGTCTTCACTACACTCCAAACAATACATAAGGCTACCAAATCGAGCTTTAACACTACATCACTCCTAAACCCGATTCCTCAACATAAATTGCTAAACATAGCAATGTCCAGCTGTTGACAGACTTGAAAATTTCTAAGTATTTGAGCTGATTTTGGTTTCCAATTGCGATTTCTAAGCTAGTGGAATTATTAGCTAGTAATATCATTTTCTGACCACAAGTATTTCACTGTCATCAACAAAGTTTGTACTTCAAACTTTATTTAAGTATCACATACATGTTTCATAGCAATTTTGCTTAATAAAAATTAGTTTTAAACCCTATGTGATATAACACGACTATTGAAGCAACTTTCGTTTCGCATTTCGGTTGATGGTTCGAGTTATAGAAATTGATCTACACACTTTATCACATGTATTAACACATAAACATGATGCTCGTGACATGATTTAGTAGTTGGTTTAGGGCGTAACACCGAGGGTGTTACAAAAGCGCAAAGTGGTAAATGGATTGATGGGAGTTTTATTGAGTGACAAAAAAATGTGTTTTATGCATTACTCGGATGGATGATCAGAGACCATAGATGCGTAGAGCTCGTCGAACACATTTTGTTTGACTACATATATGCGCCATTCAGAGCTCAGATGAACAGGCTATGATCAATGCAAGACGCACGGAGAGAAAGAGTCACATGAACTATAACTCGCCCCATCTCCCCTCTCATAGCCGTCCTCCCTCTTTTCCATCCTCATCACGTCATCTCCTTCCCCTCCACCATGGCATCACCTTATTCCCTCTAATCTCCATCTCCAAAGGTGCAAGAAACTCTAAGGTGGATAGCAAAATGGATAGAGGGCGAATAGAAGATCAGGGAGAGGTTGTAGATCGATGGATTCCCTAACTTATTCTCACTGTTCTTCAAGAGGAAACCCTAGGTGAGGTTTGATCCTTTGCCATAGGACTTGATTTAATGTGGATTAGGGTTGAAGTTTCAGTGTTAGGCCATGAATCCATGTTTTTCTGCAGTTCTTAGATCTGGCAGTTTATATTGTTCTATAGTTTTGGATATCTTAGAGGCTGAATTATGTTTTCAATTGAACTAAGAGGTTATAGAGGACTCAGAGATCTTTCCACGAAGCCTAAGTTCAAGATTTTAGGACAAATGATTTAGGAGATATCAAATTCTGAATTCTACTGTACAAGTCTGTTGAAAATTCAGAGCAGTTTAGATCTAACACCATTTACACCCTCTTACTTGCTTAATTGAAGATTTATATGAACAAAAGTTGTGCAATTTGATAAGCTTTCCATAATGGTAAAGAACATAATTTTTGGTTAAGTATAACTCCAGATACGAATTTTGGAAATTGGCTGTCCTGTATTACTGTGAGAAACATTCAGTGAAGTTCAGATCTTAACTACGTTGTGTTAGATGCTTCTACTGCAAATCTTCATTATACAAAAGTCATAGAGAATGGACTTTTCTATGTTATTATATAATTTCAGAAGTTTTGGTTGGATGGTTTGGGAGATACCGTTTTTGTTTAAAAATGTCTCTGCTGTTAAAGACAGAACATGTCTGTCAGTTTGTAGGCTGTTTGAAAAATAGTAGATGGCATAATTTGAACTTTGTTTGAATACCAAAATTGTAGCTTGTTCTGTGTAGATTCTTGAAGAGTACTTACTTGCTATCATTGCTATTATGGTTTTAAAGATACAAAAATCACAAACAGCGCTGCTGCTGTTTTATTAGGGTCAAGTGAGGCTGTTTTTGTCGGTTGTTGGTTTGAACATAGAAATGCTTCATATATTATTTATGAGTGATATTTGGAGTATTTGTGTTGAGTTCATTGTTCTAAAATAGGTGGTGTGCTTATGGATCATTCTTATCAAACATGTTTGATCTTCAATGAAGGCAACTAAACGTAGCGGTGGTTTGCTACAGCTTGACATGTTATTTGTTCTACCTACACTCTGTCATAACATGAATGAAAACAAGATGATATAACTAACTATGAAATCACTTATCCTTTAAAGTCATTTATATATGTTCCGTTGTTGAATCTTTTGTCATTTGTCTATCATAAAGAGGTAAGTGTTATGTTTTACAACGGTGGATATATGTGGCATATGTGGTAATTATTTATGTAGTTGCACCATATCATTTCTTCATGTGCATTCTTGTCATGAACATATGCATTTGATCTAGGTCAGTGAGAAAATCATCTAACTGTTCCAGAGTGCTCTTGAGCCAGGTCGGTGAGAAAGTTATATGACTATTCTGGAGTGCTCTTGTAGATTATGTCGTTGACCTATGGTCACAACCGTACCGGTACAGCATCGTACGTTGCCCGAGGAGGGGTACGATGCAACTTCATAC
This sequence comes from Miscanthus floridulus, assembly GCF_019320115.1. NCBI lineage: Eukaryota > Viridiplantae > Streptophyta > Magnoliopsida > Poales > Poaceae > Miscanthus > Miscanthus floridulus. The sequence continues at coordinate 49,613,695 of NC_089595.1, read as the reverse complement.
CTTGTTAGGTATGAAGGCAGTGGACATGAATATGCATTGCATTTCCATTCTTTGAACTTTGTTTATATTGAAGTTTTATGTTGGAATGAAGTGGATATAAGGAGAATTGTTTCTATTTATATGAGGAGTATTGTTTCATTTATAATATAAGGAGTATTGTCTAATTCATATGTGGAGGTCATTCATTTATTTTATATCATGTCCTTAATTTCTTTATAGAAATTTTATTGGATTAATAATCTTCTCATGAACCTTCTATTTATAATAATGACAAGTATTCTTCTATGATTAAATTGATGTCTAATTAAACTGTAGTTTGAATGATATGTTTAGGCAGTTTGTTTGCTGAGATTTATTCTCGCCCCATTTTATTTTTAGGTGCTTGATTTGGATGCTTTGCTTGAAGGGAGGGAATTAGCGTCACATCTTCACTGTTTCACACCCTATTAGAGATAATAACGATGTTTTTGGCTTCCTATAATAAACTAGTTTATCAGTCATGGAGATCCTTCATGTTTTAGAAAAACAAAGCGATGAAAGATCTCACGTTGGATGCCCCTAGGCCCACATGTGAGCCCCTCCTTCGAATATCGGTTCTCCACCACCTTCTAGGTTGCATCTATGCCATCCTTTAAGTCGGTTTGATCTAAGGGCTCATGTTGGACGCTCCGGGCTATATATACCAGCCCCTGCCACCCCCAGGCAACATAACTCCAGTCATCAAGTCATTTGAGAAGACAGAAACCCTAATCATCCGGTGAGCTCCACCATATTCTAGGGCATAGGCAGTTAGGCTAGGTCTAGAGGGAGGCAAGCAGACTTCGATTGGATTCCTGATCTTGTCAAGAGCATGGATTGGTATAATCTTTGTACCCCTCTCTTTTGTACCCCTATTATTTTTATATGCTAGATACAATTGTTATGACAATATTAGTATTCATCTTATTTATGTTCTTTGTTATAATGTTCATCGTCTACTTTGATTATATGCTTAGTATAGTTAGATTATCATTATGTTCATGCATAAGTTCGTATAGCTCTCACTCTAAGGTACCATGGGTGAGTGGTCAACATTATGTAAGTGTGGTGCTTATACATTGTTTACCTATGGATACACCCTATATTCTAGGTCATGTGGTAGATTGTGGATGTGACACTCCTGTTGAGTCCTTTATAGCCCACTCCTCGAATATAGGCGCACGTAGGGTTCGGATACGAAGGAAGAACAAGCTCTATTCTTAATCTTCCTTAGTAATATCCCTTATGTGTAGATATGAAGATAATCTTAGCAATGACTACTAGGTATAATTACTAATCAATGTATACTTTGACTTGTAATTAAGAATGACTTAGGAATTATTCCTCTAATATTCTACCTGACCATGCCAGTGCCATAGAAAAGAGTACTCTAAGTGATTTGTCATTATCATTGATCAATACTTATCATATATCTTATCCTATGACTTACCCCTGTTATGAGTAGAACATTGGTTATGGTTTATTTCTCCATCAATAGTATAAGTTATCAAGACTTGTCCGTGCTAGACCTTCCCTGTGGTAAAAATATAAATAACGATACATGGAATACTCCCAGGTGAAGTGCTACAATGGCATAATTTTTTGTACACTTGCAGATTACTTTCATATATATATTCATATCTATTCTTCCTAGTAAAATAAATTAATAAAGAACTGCTTAGTATTATTCTAGTAGTAATGCTATGTAGTACCAACAAGCATCTTTAGCACCATCATTAGGAATGGCAACCTAGTACAAGTGATGTTAGGAGATGTAGGCATATTATAGGTGACTACTTAAAACATGTGACAAGTTAATAAATGCCAACAAGCTTTTCTGGCGCTGTTGCCGGGGAAGGAGGCTAGGCAAAGGAAGTATTGATTAAGTTATACTTATTGATGTGATCGAGGAAAACCATTGACCTCTACTTAAAAAGGCTTACCCTTGTTTTGTCTACTTGTATATCTTATGCAGCATAATGTATGACCGGTTTTGACCTTCTGACAAACTACGTTGAACATCTAGAAACATTAATAAGGAGGAATAAAGCTAAACTCAAGAAAGTTCCAGCTTTAAAGTCAGAAGACAACCATATAAGGTGAAGCTTAACACCTAAATTTGAAGCCATGGCTAATAGGACTCTTCAATAATTCTCTGCTCCAACTATGGCCAACATCCATACTAGACCGACAGTCAATGTCGGAGATAATTGATTTGAGCTCAAGCCAGCCCTCATCAACATGGTGCAAGCAAGCCAATTTTGTGGAAAGACACATGAAGATGCGAGTGCACATCTCCAACACTTCCTGGAGATCTATAGCACTTTCACCATCAAAGGAGTAACCCAAGATGCCATATTACTTTGCTTCTTCCCATTCTCACTTTTGGGGAAGACAAAGCAGTGGTTCCACGCCAACAAAGATAGAAATACTACATGGGATAATTGCTCCACTACCTTCCTAGCCGAGTTCTTTCCCACATGCAAGACCAATGCTCTGCGTGGGAGAATCTCAAGCTTTCAGCAACAACATGATGAATCTATCCCCGAGGCATGGGAACGCTTTCAAGATTACATTGCAGAATGGCCTCATCATGGGATGGAGAATTGGCTACTCATGCAGACTTTCTACCATGGGTTGACCAACAGTACCCGTGAGACTATAGATGCTGCAATAGCTCTTGTGGAGAAGATGGCCTCCAGCCAAGGATGGAATGAAGATCATCTTTAGACCCACAAGAGAGGTGAAGGTATGCATCAACCCAAGGAGGTAGACATGTTATCTGCTAAGATGGACCTGCTAATGAAGAAGCTCAAAGATCGAGCCAATGAGAAGCAAGAAGTCATGCACATTCATGATTCTTGCATGACATATGAAGAGTGTGGAAATACTGGGCATTTAGGGAGCAACTGTCTTGAAACCCAAGAGGATGTGAATTTTGTCAACAACTGTAACTACTTTCAACCTCAGCAGAATAAAGGATGGAATCAACAACAAAGGCCAAACTACCACGGTAATTACCAAGGTAACCCTCAAGGTAATAATTTCAATCAACCACCCTTGAGCGAATTAATTGCTGGCCAATCCAAACTTATGGAGGGATTATCTAGAAAGGTAGCTACCAATGATAAAATTCTAGAGAACATAAATAATAGAATGGATAGCTTTGCTTCTACCATTAAGAACCAGCATAGCTTTAATAAAATGATAGAATCGCAAATAGCTCAGCTGGCTGCTGATGTTCCTCCATCCAACAAAGGTAAGATTCTAGGGCAACCAGAAGATCTAGAAACTGCAAATCTTATCGATATTCACAATGCAGCATATTACTGTATACAACCATCGATGGGAAAGTGGATAGATTATACCTTGCCGAAAAAGAAGAGCGATCCAAGGAGACCTTTCATCCCCAATGCCATTGGACCTCACATTTTTTAAGAAGTGACTGTGACTTCGAATCAAGTGTCAACATCATGCCTAATGTAATTTATGATCAAATTAATGGAGATACTTTGTTGTACACAAATATGTGTTTGCAACTTGCAGATTAGTCACTCTATTACCCCAAGTAAGTTCTTGAAGATGCCATTGTTTGAGTGGGACAATCATATGTTCCCATAGACTTTGTGGTTTTGAAAACAGGTGGAGATGTAAGGGCACCCATTATTTTGGGCCAACCTTTCCTAAGCACTGCAAAAGCCATCATCTACGCGGACAGTGCCAAGATCTGTTTCACAATCAAGGAAAAAAAGGAAAAGGTTTCTTTCAAAAACCACATCTTGCGATCTCCTAGACATCCGCAAACACCGTACCTACCCAAAGAGACAATAGTAACCAAGAAGAAGAACAATAGGAGAACGAGGGAGAACAAGGCCATGCAGTCTCAAGAAGAATCAGTTAATATGATCAACACACTCCGATTAGAGTACAACCACCTCCTCGCTTCACCATTCCTTTCTAAGAAGGATGATCTAGGAGTACCCACGATGGAGTGTACCATTGGACAAAGAAAATTCTACAAGACCTTCTACGACATTAGATCAGGTGTCAACATAATGTCCAAGGTAACATATGAATACTTATTCGATGATGAACCTTTGTTCCCTACATATATGCAATTCTAGATGGCGGACCAATCAATCTGATTTCCAGAAGGAATAGCAAGAGATGTTATGGTAAGAATACACGATAAGTTTGCCCCTACCAATTTCATGGTTCTAGACATGGGTGAAGAAGAAGATGATATGCCCATCATCCTTAGAAGACCGTTCCTCCACACTACCAATGTGATCATCTACATTAGATCTAGACAAGTCCACTTCCAATTCCCTAGAGAGAAGGTACATTATTATTTCAACAGTTATACCACTTATGCGTAGTCGAAGAAGTCCTGCTCCAGGAGGAGACGTCGATAATCCAAAAACCAAAAGAATCAATCCACAAAGAAAAGTATGGAGGAAGATGAGGAACCTGAAGAAGTTGTGAAAGATGAACCTACTCCATCAAAGACAAGACCATGGACCAAGTAGGTATGGAAAGAGAAGGTAACACCACCATCAGAGACGCCATCACAAGATGTGCAACCATCTAGGTCTCCATCGTTGAGACCAGAGGATGCACCCAAAGAGTGAAGAACTTTTCTCCAGCGAAGTCCTGTCTAGAGGACTTAAAAATCCAAACCCTGGCCGTGAGGTAACATCGGTAGTTATCCATACTTACTTTTTAGTATTGTATGAATTACTTTTCACTTTAGCATATTCATTTTTCTGCATTAGCAATGCATTTAGAAAAGGAAGATAAAAAGTTTCATGACTGCATTATATCATTGCATCATAAAGCCTAAGCCCCATGTGAAAATTTTCTCGATGTGTAAAAGGCCACGGGAATACTCACTATGGTGGCATAAAATAATAATAATAATAATAACAATAATAATAATCATGCATGCATATTTTCTATCTACATTATATAAATAAGAAAATAAAAAAATAATAGACATCCTAGAACTTTACCAATTAGAAAATTTGTCTAAACCCCCAAGGACAACAAATCTCTAAATGACTGACCATTAAACCCTTATCCTAATCCGTGCCATGAGTTTTGGTGTTCTTGTTGGAGTATTTTGCAAGATGATCAAGAGTAAAGCCATCCATCTGAAGTACATTTTCTCGAACTGTCGCTACACTCACTGCACAAGGAATACAAGTTCTGGACAGATGAGAAAGACTTCTGCTAGTAAACTCAATCTAAGACAACATCCAACTTGGGGGAGGAGCGTCCCCCATGTATCTAGCGAAGTATTTCTTTCTCTTTTGGTTTTACTATTTTTAAGTTTGCTTCATATTTCTAAATCATAAAAAGATGCATAACAAACTAAAAGCAAAATAAAAATTTATATTTGTATTTGTCTTATATACATAGTAAGGTGTGATGTTAAATTTTAAAAACAAAATAAAAAGTGTGTCTAGTTTTATGTTTTTAGGAGCTAAATAAATGAACTCTAAGAATAATCTCTTGAAATGGAAATGATGAATAGTTGCTCTATCGTAATTCCTTTCAAGTACCTAGTTTTTAGCCTTGAATTCTCTCGAGTTTTGGATACGACTATTTTGATATAAGAATTTACTCTGAACTAGAAACTCATGGGTAGTATATGCTTGATCTATGTCTAGGTAATTGACAGATATGATATGAGAAGGTCTGAACTGCTGTTTATCTTTTTCCAAGTGACACTAAAGTTCTAGAGATTTATCTTTTGAAAACATAAAAATCTTACATGATGAGCTCCTGTATGACAAAGCTTGAATTCCTACTAGAGCCATGTATGATTAGGAAAACTTCCACATAAATATTGCTTGCATTGCATTGAGTTTAGTCAAGCTTTGTAGACCCTTATGAGAGGTTTGTCATGCTCTTAAAATCAAGATCACGTACACGCCACCCAAATATGCACTACTCCTACACTGGGGTAGGCGCAACAACATGCCATTCCATCTAGATCCACCCAAAATGTTTTACTCCTACACTGGGAGAAAATACCAAAAAAATTCCTGATAGAATATCCACCAAATAAATGCTCCAAGTTCTTGTTGCTAACTCTCAAAAGTTTTATTGTAGAAAATAAGCATGCGGCTATGTAAAAGTTATTCATAAAAAAAGAGAAAAAAGAGAGATAAGAAAAAAATAGACAAGTGTCCGAGATATTAAAACAATGGGTACTTAGATGTCCGCCTGAAAAAAGAAAAAAAAGAAGAAAAGATGAATAAGATAGCCCATGTTTTCCTGCAAAGTTGTTTTCAAGTTTCAAGAGAGAGATGTTTTCAAGGAGCATAGTAGAATTAGGTTAGCCACCAAATATATCCATCATACACCACACACATGCACATCTCGATTTGATTGTATGATTCAACTCTCTTTGGATCTGAGGTTTGACTTTACAATATATGTATTGCAAGTATGCTCTTTCATTCTTTCTCCACTCCTATGAGCTCCACATAAGCTTTAATAGTAGGAAGAGGAAGGCATAACATCACTTTTTCCTTGGTGAGGATCCACCAATACCACATATATTAAGAGACTTGAGAGTGTCATACAATGGAAGCTCTAAGTTTTATTTTGAACATATATAAAACTCTAGAATAATGGTTGAACAAAGAACTTGAGATATAGTGCTTGACTTAATCGTTCTGTCTTTTAATTGCTCAAGACCCAAGTGAAGGCTGAGAAGCCCCATGGTTAAAAGTAATATGGGTAAGTTTGAAAGTTAGATCGGTTCATTCTAATCTGGAGGAGAATTCTTGTTTGAATGCATGTATACTTTTGAGGAGTTATGTTGATGTTTTCAAAATCCTTAAACTCCTGATCCATTTACTAAGTTTAGCTTTGCTAAGGGACTAGCAAAGGTTAAGCTTGGGTGAGTTTGTTGACGGTAGTTAACAACCATTATAAATCATTAATATAACATGTATAAGGGCATAAATATAATCACCAATGAAGGTCTAGGGGTTTAAACTAATAAATTCCATGAGTTTTGGTGAATCTATATTTTCTGTGGGGTTTATCTAGAAAACCATCAAGGTGGACCTACATGTTGGATTTAATCGCGCTTATCCATAGTGAAACGGACACCAAAAGACTCTAGAAGACTCGAGAGGACTCCACGCCGAGGCAGGGAGACAGAGGCTGTTAGGTGGGGCCGCACGACCCCACCTATAGGCCATCCGACCCCCTAGGCCCACATGTCAGCCCCTCCTTCGAATGTTAGTTCTCCACCACCTCCTAGGTTACATCTGTGCCGTCCTTTAAGTCATTTGATCCAAGGGCTCACGTTGGATGCTCTGGGCTATATATACCAGCCTCTACCACCCCAGGCATCATAACTCCAGACATCAAGTCATTTGAGAAGACAGAAACCCTAATCATCCTTAGAGCTCCACCATATTCTATGTATCCTTAGTAATATCCCTTATGTGTAGATATGAAGATAATCTTAGCAATGACTACTAGGTATAATTACTAATCAATGTATACTTTGACTTGTAATTAAGAATGACTTAGAAATTATTCCTCTAATATACTACCTGATCATGCCAGTGCCATAGAAAAGAGTACTCTAAGTGATTTGTCATTATCATTGATCAATACTTATCATCTATCTTATCCTATGACTTACCCCTGTTATGAGTAGAACATTGGTTATGGTTTATTTCTCCATCAATAGTATAAGTTATCAAGACTTGTCCGTGCTAGACCTTCCCTGTGGTAAAAATATAAATAACGATACATAGAATACTCCCAGGTGAAGTGCTACAATGATATAATTTTTTGTACACTTGCAGATTACTTTCATATATATATATTCGTATCTATTCTTCCTAGTCACATAAATTAATAAAGAACAGCTTAGTATTATTCTAGTAGTAATGCTATGTAGTACCAACAAGCATCTCTGGCACCATCATTAGGGATGACAACCTAGTACAAGTGATGCTAGGAGATGTAGGCATATTATAGGTGACTACTTAAAATAAGTGACAAGTTAATAAATACCAACAATTGCATCCCAACTATTCATATTTGAAGGAAATAGAGGAGTGATGGGTGGATTGGCCCCCATGCCATGCACTCTAGCTATTCTCTATTGACATATCAGATTGGTGGATCATTGTGTTGCGATGTTTAAGCCTGAGCCAAGAATGGTCTAGGTGTTTTTTCCCATAGAGTACATGGCAAACATTGTGCCGATCATAGAGGTGAGTTGAGAGGAGTACCTAAGTATAGTTCCAAGTGAGTTTGAGGGTTAGATCTGGTCATGTGACTTCTATGTAGGATAGTCTTGATGTTTAATAGATTGTATCCATCCATGTGAGCTTGCGTTTTGTAATTGGGGTGAAGTGTTTGCATGAAGTCATGGTTTTGTTGTGTTCTATTACATGAGTATTTTGTTATAGTAGCCTTATGTCTATGCCTTGGTTTTGAGTATGTTTTTGGTTAACTAAGTGGAGTAGTCCATAAGCTATAGAAATCATATTTGTTTGCTAGTGCATGAATAGAAAGATGGAGGAGTTGGTTGAATTAAGCCTTATGTTTTATTTTAGCGAGTCTATCATGATTAACATGATGTTTCAGTTCTTTGAAGATGTGAAGTTGTCTTGTCTCATCCCTTAGTCATGGGTGTTGTGTAGCTGCTCACTTAACTAATTTCATTCTCTAGATGTGATATATCATTTTCAACTTGTGTACATTCCTTAGTGGGTTTCTTTATCACCCATGATCCCTTAGGTGTGGGCGTTGACTGGTTGCTTATTTTATTGTTTTCTTTCTTTAAATGTTTGATATATGATTTCCATCTTGTGTACTTTCATTTGGCGAATAGGCCCACTTGTGCGGTAATGGTGGTTTTGGCTTTATGTTTCTACAAGCAATTTTAAATTGAGTGGTATGTTGGTCAATCTGGCTATGGCAAGTTCTAATCGATGTAAGTTCCAGGTGTATGTCCCCAACCTTTTCCCTACAGATCCAAGTTTTTTGTTGTAATGTTCAAGTCTATATAATTGAATATCTAAGTCATCGTTAGGTTGGATGAATCGCTACACACAATTCTGGATTTTTAGATTGAGCAGTACGGATAGGTCGTGCTTTTGATTTTATTAGAGGTAAAATTTTGCGAAACCTATAAATACAAAAGTTATAGAGTTTTCCTTGATACTTCTGCCTATAAAGTTTCATGATTTTTGGCTATATAATTTAGGAGTTATGTTTTTTAAGAGTGGTGGTTGCTGCTTCAATGATGTTCTGAACAGTAGTAGATTGATTCAGTTTTTTGACGATGTTAACGGTCAAACTAGTTTCTGAAATGAATACCAAAGTTGCGTATGTTTCCAACGGTGTGTAATACACTATTATGTCTAAAATATAACTATATATGTATACTTTTGAAGTGAGTTGTTAGTTTCTGCTGGCAGATTCTAGTGTTCGATATTACTACCATGATTAGGACATCTTGATGACTTTTATTGAAAGTGTCTATAGAACAAAAGTGTTGTATAACACTGTTGTCCATGATCTGGTAAAGTTTCATAACTATTAGACAAATGGTTTAGTAGATATCAATATTCTACCAATGACTATTAGAATTCAGGGTAGATTTCATTGTCTGAATTCAACTAAAGTTTAGGCATGCTTAAGTTCAGAATAAAAATAGTGTATATTGTAGACCTTGTTTTGTAGCTTTTGAATATGTATTTATTTACTATCATTTCTTTTGTATATTTAAAGATACATAAATATCAAAAAGTTATGCTATTGTTAGCCAAAAATAGTGTTGGTCGTTTTGTTTTGCTCAATGGGTTGGAGTGTAGTGATGCTTTACTTGTTATTCATATATGTTTGTGCTTGTTCCTATAAGACAAAGACAAACTTGTAGGTTGGATCAAGGTTTCTCTTTCTTGTGTTTGTCTGGCAAGTTGGTCAAGCTTGATATAGTGTTTGTCCCTATGGAGAGTAGCTAAGGTTACACCTGACCCTTTGATGTATGCATCTTTTAAGAGTTTGGTAGCCATGCCAGTCAGTCTCGTTCCATGAGAAAAAAGTTTTGAGGTGAAAGGAAGCAAGTGTGTTCTCTTCGCTCATAGATGGACACGTAGTCTACAGTGTATAAAGAAAAACTTATTTTGGCATGAATTTGTGCTTCATAGTTCATGGTGCCACTTCAAGCTACTAGCTCGTCTAAGGCAAATATTGCCCCATGGAGTCACGCATCATTATCTGCTTGATGATTGTTCTAACCAGAAGTTTGGTAACGTCCTCTAGGAAAATTAGGTGTGATGTATAGTCGCTATGTCGTAGTTGGTTGTTCCCTAGATGTTGCTTTGTTAAGTAACTGGAGCGCGTACGATGATAATGACTAGCGCCTAGCTGGTTTATTCTAGTGGAGCCTATGAAATTTCTTAGTTTGTTTCTTTTATTAGGGAGCGAAACGTCTAGTGGTTTGACCATTTTATCGAGAAAGTCAGAAGGTAGATTTTTAGAAGGGCCACTTTAAGCTTGTCTTAGAAGTAAGCTATGTGTTTAAGGCACATTTGTGGCACACTTTGTCATGTTGTTCTTTGGTGTCATAGGAAAGTTTGACAATTGTGGTGGATATTTACATGTTAGCTTGCTATTGTCGGATGAGCCATAAAAAATATGAAAGTGTGGTGCTACATTTTTTTCCTAACCTCTTTTTTATTGGAATGTCTTTATGGAGACATTGAGTTTGAGTTCGAGCATTTACTGTTTATAGAGGATCTGAATTTCTGAGTTCATTGTTCTAGAGCATATGAGCGTCATTTCTTGGTGCTTGTGTTTTTGGTAGTGTTTTTTTTGTCTTTTCAATAGTGGTTTATTGCTTCATACCACGAGGTCTTGGCCAAGCTACCTGTTAATTGTTGCTCTTGATAAGAGTCTCATAATTTTTGTTTGCTTACAAGTAGAGGAATTCGAGGATGAATTCTTTTAAGGGGGGTAGAATGTAACACCCAGAATATGTTTTGTGTGTTAGAAAGCGCAAAGTGGTAAATGGATTGACGGGAGTTTTATTGAGTGGCAAAAAAATGTTTTTTATCCATTACTCAGATGGACGATCAGAGACCATAGATGCATAGAGCTCGTCGAACACATTTCGTTTGACTACACGTATGCGCCGTTCAGAGCTTAGATGAAAAGGCTAAGATCATTGGAAGATGTAGGGAGAGAAAGAGTCACATGAACAGTAACTCACCCCGTCTCCCCTCTCACAGCCGTCCTCCCTCTTTTCCCTCCTCATCACGTCATCTCCTTCGCCTCCACCATTGCATCACCTTATTCCCTCTAATCTCCATATCCAGTGGTGCAAGAAACTCTAAGGTGGATAGAAAAACGGATTGAGGGCGAAGAGAAGATCAGGGAGAGGTTCTAAATAGGTGGATTCCCCAACTTATTCTCACTGTTCTTCAAGAGGAAACCCTAGGTGAGGTTTGATCCTTTGCCATAGGACTTGATTTAATGTGGATTTGTTGTGGTAAATCGTGGTAGGAAAGGATTAGGGTTGAAGTTTCAGTGTTAGACCATGAATCCATGTTTTTCTGCGGTTCTTAGATCTGGCAGTTTATATTGTTCGACAGTTTTGGATATCTTAGAGGCCGAATTATGTTTTCAGTTGAACTAAAAAGTTATAGAGGACTCAGATATCTTTCCACGAAGTCCAAGTTCAAGATTTTAGGCCAAATGATTTAGGAGATATGAGATTCTGAATTCTACTGTACAAGTCTGTCTAAAATTCAGAGCAGTTTAGATCTAACGCCTTTTACACCCTCTTACTTGCTCAATTGAAGATTTATATGTGAACAAAAGTTGTGCAATTTGATAAGCTTTCCAGAATGGTAAAGACCATAATTTTTGGTTAAGTATAACTCCAGATACGAATTTTTGAAATTGGCTGTCCTGTTTTACTTTCAGAAACATTCAATGAAGTCCAGAGCTTAACTACGTTGTGTTAGATACTTCTACCGCAAATCTTCATTATACGAAAGTCATAGAGAATGGACTTTTCTATGTTATGCTACAATTTCAGAAGTTTTGGTTGGATGGTTTGGGAGATACCATTTTTTGTTTAAAAATGTCTCTGCTGTTAAAGACAGAACAAGTCTGGCAGTCTGTAGCCTGTTTGAAAAATAGTAGATGGCATAATTTGAACTTTGTTTGAATACCAAAATTGTAGCTTGTTCTGTGTAGATTCTTGTGGAGTACTTACTTGCTATCATTGCTATTATGGTTTTAAAGATACAAAAATCACAAACAGCGCTGCTGCTGTTTTATCAGGGTCAAGGGGGGTTGTTTTTGTCGGTTGTTGGTTTGAACATAGAAACGCTTCATATATTGTTTATGAGCGATATTTAGAGTATTTGTGCTGAGTTCATTGTTCTAAAATAGGTGATATGCTTACGGATCATTCTTATGAAACATGTTTGATCTTCAATGAAGGCAACTAAACATAGCGGTGGTTCGCTACAGCTTGACATGTTATTTATTCTACCTACACTCTGTCATAACATGAATGAAAACAAGATGATATAACTAACTATGAAATCACTTATCCTTTAAAGTAATTTATATATGTTCCATTGTTGAATCTTTTGTCATTTGTCTATCATCAGGAGGTAAGTGTTATGTTTTATAGTGGTGGATATATGTGGCATATGTGGTAAGTATTTATGTAGTTGCACCATATCATTTCTTCATGTGCATTCTTGTAGCAACAAGTTTATCACAAGCCCATATAAACACATGATCAGGTAAACAAGAATAATGAATAGCATAAACAATTAATCAATTGTGATCATCTATTCCGTAAGAGTTCCAAGGCCGCTCGTGATCGTGAGCACAGCTGATATACCAGTTTTACACTCTGCAGAGATTGTACACTTTCACCATAAGCCATGATTTACCCTTTCGCCCATGGCGGCCAACCTCTTGACCCACTACCAAGGAAGGTCGGCAGGGTTCACTATGAAGCCTTTCAAAGATTCGTCTAACAAGTTAGGGCCGCTAGGTTTCCAATTGGCAATCAGATATAGGAACTCCCTTTCAAATGGCACAATTCCTTCATGGCTATACACATAGGAATAGACACTGTCCTATACCCGACTCGGCAAGCCCCTTTTGTGCCCTTACGGGTAACCACTAACAAGCTAGAAAAGGTCCCCATACTTGACTAAGGCCAGAGAAATGTAGAACTCATGGTTGTACTGTAAGTCTCGACGACCACTTGTAGATAAGTCCTTAAGGAGAGGAATCTAGAGCATCGCAAAAACTATGCTCTAGCCCCCTTGTTCCTTATTGCCCAAAAAACAACTTTTAGTGTTTATTGCATATATCATTAGTCAAGCTAATAGATCATGGTCTTTAATTGAGTGCTAGCTTCATACTACCCAAATGCTTAAACCCGTAGGAATCAATGTACAGGGTAACAAAATACTAGTAAATCCTTAGTGGTAGTTAAGGTAGACACATGCAATATGATTAATGTGAATAGGACAACAAGGATGATACCATACTATACTTGCCTTTCACTTGCTTTACAACTAATGGTCAACTCCTCGTTAAACCTTCTATCTTTTGGTCTTTCAGTCTCCAACACTTTCGGACAGCTCTTCTTCTACTTGCAGATCATAGCACACCAAGCATAAATACAAGAAGACAACTAAGAGCAGTACACCACGCGAGATAAAACAATATACTAAAAGAGAGCTAGTTGCTATGGTCATGAGAACGCAAGAGACGCCGAAAACGGAGCTACGGTTGAAAAGAACGACTACTGAGTGTTTTATATTATATAAAAGAAAAGGCCTACAGCTATAAGCTTGATTTATTTTAGTTAAATAAAAACATGGAAGAGTCAATAATTCAGTTTAAACAAATCATATTTATAAATAAAATCGAGTTGAAGCTAACCATATTTTATCTTATAAATATTATCACGTAATTTATTAAGCAAGTTAAACTTTAACTTTGCAAAATAAATAAGTATGTGAGAACATCTAAACAAGTTGTACATGATACCTATTTAAGCTAAGAAAATTTATAATTGAAAATCATATTTATATTTGCAATTAATAATCATATTAATATTTGTATGTAAAACAACACAGTAGAAAAACTATATTGATTTTAATTATAAAACTAGTTGTATTAACATTAAATCATTCTAATATTTAACTATATATGGAAAACATGTGACATAAAAGCATTAACATTTCTACGTAGAGTGCATCAACACGAATCTAACGCAACTTGAACGAACTAAATCAAAATTAAAATTAAGAAACGACGGAGATGATACAAACCAGTGGGAAACTCATAATTACTTGGTCTTCAACCTTGTGCATGGCGAATGGAACATGGGGGCCTCCATGCCATGGCCGATCAGCAGGGTAGGGCCCTGGCTGGCAGGAGGGGAATAGGTTGGGATGGCGACGGACCGACGAATAGCAGCAAGAGAAGGAGGAGAAAATTCTAATTTACTACACAAGAGATTTCTGAAACTAGGGGCTCCCCTTACAGTAGTTTTGGTGTGCTTTGCCCAAGGGGTTGGTACATATATATATAGGGAGAAAAACTCTCCACATCTACATCAACTAGCAATATGGTACTAACTGATTGATGTTGCACCATCCACCTCCACTAATAGGCATAAATAATCATTTAAGCCCATTAGTAAATAAAGACATGGGCCTTTGAGAGTCGGTGAAAAATTGGGCTCGGATTTTTCTAATTTCAAAATAATTAATATCATGAAATAAAAATAATTCTAGAAAGTCTAGAATTACCATTTATATCACGTAAAATGCTTTGAAGCTTAGAAAAATCCATTGAAATCCTAAAGATAAATTGAAAGATGAGGAACTCAGACAAAATATTTGGAGAAATTGGAACATACAGATTAAGGTCAAGGATGTAGAAATTAAATTCTAGAAAGAAGCTGGAAAATTCATAGAGATAGTTATTCATCTCCTAAACATAATTAAAAAATATTTTAATTTAATGAAAATTTATTATTTCCCTATATTTTCATGAGCACAAAAATACAAAATTAAATCATTTTAGCTCTATTTTAAGATAAGCAAATTTTAGGATGTTCCAATTCTACACCCCTTAAGATGAATCTCATCCTCGAGATTCGGAAGATGTCGACTAGGAGATAGGGATACTCTGTCTTTGGATTTTTTTTTCACTTTCTTGGGTAGCTCCTTTTCTTAGTAACAATTCTAATGTGCCTTTGTGAAATTCTTTTTCTAAAGTATGCTCTACTACAAACTTCAGAACATCAATGACTAGACTCAGGTAAAGATGCTCAAACCTTGAACACAATTCCTTATTCCTTGGTGTTGTTCAAATCTTCCTAGCATAACTCTCCTTTGCTCAGGTCATCAGCAACGGCATTTATTTCTCTAGGTGATAGCACCTTTCCAAGTCACCATCCTTGATTACTCCAACCCAAAGATGATGTCCCAAGTTTCAGTCCGATCTTTTGTGAAAACATGCTCTCATGTCCTTGTAGATGCCACATGTAGCTCCAGTTCATGAGTCAAATTGTTCAACGCTTTTCCTTTACTACCTTGATGAGTACTTTCGCTTCTTGCATAAGGACATATCCCACACCTTGACAAAGTGCATCATAGTATATAGAAAAACTCTTGTCCTGATCTGGCAAAGCTGTAGCACACGATTTTAAGGACAAAACCAGATACACACCATATGTGAGCCTAGGAAGTCAAATCTCACATATAGCTACAAATAAAGGCAATATCAATAGACAATGATTAATATATAACATAACTAGTATAAAGAATATAACCTTAGATAGCAAACAGTGGAAAGACAACTCTGATCTTCGGGTGAAGACTTCAATTCCACAGGTACAACTGACTGGTTGATCACAAGCCTAATTCCTCCAAACTCTAGAATCTGGTATCCACCCAGGATTTTTCCAAAGATATAAAAAGTAAAGCAAGCGTAAGTACATGTCATACTCAACAAATATAACATGGAGTTCATGAGGCTCAAAAGGCTGACACTGGTTTAACTGTGATTAGCTTTTATTGAGTCATTATTTTAGCAATAGGGTGGCAACAAAGTTATCATAAGCCCATAAACACATGATTAGGTAAACATGAATAATGGATAGCATAATAGAATTCATTAGTGAGCATCTTTATCATTAGTATCATCAGTGGTCATCATCATTAACCATTAATGATCATCTATTCCATAAATGTTCCAAGGCCACTCGTGACCGTGAGCATGACTGATATACCAGTTTTACACTCTGCAGAGGTTGTAAACATTCACTGTGAGTCGTGATTTACCCTTTCACCCGAGGTAGCTAATCTCTTGACCCACTTCCAAGCAAGGTCGGCAGGGTTCACTATGAAGCCTTTTAAAGATTCGTCTAACAAGTCAGGGCCATTAGATTCACTTAGCAAATAGATGTAGAGCCCCCTTACCGATGGCACAATGACGCATAGCCTATACACAAGGGGATAGAGGCCGCACTATACTTGATTTGGCAAGCCATTCTTGTACCAATAATGGTAATGACTAACAAGCTAGAAAAGGTCCTCATACTGAGCTAAAGCTAGAGCCATGTTGCCCTCATAGTTGTACTGTAAGTCTCGGATGATCACTTATAGATAAGTCCTTAGGGAGAGGAATCTAGAGCACCATGAAAAAATAGCCCAATGCTCGAGCCCCATTATTCTATGTTGCTAAAAAGCATCTTTTAGTGTTTATTGCATACTCCATTAGTCAAGTTACAAGATCATGGCTTTAGTTAGAGCACTAGCAACATACTGCCCAATGCAATACCCCATGGGTATCAAGGTACAAAGTAACAAAGCACTAGGGAATCCTTAGTGGTAATCAAGGTAGACACGTGCAGCATGAATTAAATAATTAAAGGTGTATAGAACAACAAGGATGATCCCATGCTATACTTGCCTTAAACTCAAATCCTTCTTCAAGTCCAAAACTTCAAAGATCTACTTCTTGATTCACCACGTATAGCTTACCGACTAGGCAAGATCATAAAGCACCACACAAGCATCCATGCAATCATACACAAAGCAAACAATAGATCTAAATTAGAATAGTACACCAAACATAAAATCAAGATGAAAAGTTTGTAAAACAAATCTACATCTCGCTACGAACACACAAACATGAAAAGCACACTAATCGAAGCTACGGTGAAAAAGATACATCTACCGATAGTTTTGCATCGAAAAGAATCTTTAGGCTCTATTTATTTTAGCATGTATAAAACATGTATAAGATATTTTAGAGAAATACCTTAATTGAGTTAAGTCAAATTATTACTGGATTTAGAAAAGCAAGGTAAAACTAATCATATAATTGACCAAGGTGAAAAGCCTAAGTTACTTTTAATTAGAAAAAAATCCAATTGCATAGTTATTACTCAAATTCCAGAGCTCTTTACATGGAAAACATTGATACTAATGCGTAGATTATATCGTTATGAATCTAACGCAACTAGAACATGTCAAATCAGAGTTAAAACGGAGAAGATTTGGCTAAATGAAGATAGTGTGTAGCACCCGGTTTTAAGGACAAAACCAGATACACACCATATGTGAGCCTATGAAGTCAAATCTCATATATAGCTACAAATAAGGGTAATATCAATAGACAATGCTTAAATACATAACATATTAGTATAAAGAATATAACCTTAGACAACAAACAATGACAACTCCGGTCTTTGGGTGAAGACTCCACTTCCATAGGGACAACTCACTGGTTGACCACAAGCCTAATTCCTCTAAACTCTAGCAATCTGGTACCCATCCAGATTTTTATCCAAATAATTGAAAAAAATAAAGCAAGCATAAGCACATGTCGTACTCAACAAATATAACATGGGGTTCATGACGCTCAAAAGGCTAACACTGGTTTAACCGCGATTAGCTTTTAATTGTCATAATTTTAGCAAAGGAGTAGCAACAAGTTTATCATAAGCCCATAAACACATGATCAGATAAACATGAATAATGAATAGCATAAACAGTAATCATTAGTGAGCATTTTCATCATCAGTATCATCAGTGTTCATCATCTATTCCGTAAATGTTCCAAGGCCACTCGTGACCACGAGCATAGCTGATATACTAGTTATACACTCTACAGAGGTTGTACACTTTCACTATGAGTCATAATTTACCCTTTCGCCCAAGGCGACCAACCTCTTGACCCACTACTAAGCAAGGTCGGCAGGCTTCACTATGAAGCTTTTCAAAGGTTCGTCTAACAAGTTAGGGCCATAAGATTCACTCGGCAAGCAGATATAGGAACCCTTGTCGAATGGCACAATTCCATCACGGTTATACACATAAGAGTAGAGGTTGTCCTATACACAAGTTGGCAAGATATTCTTATGCTAATAAAAGTAACTACTAACAAGCTAGAAAAGGTCCTCATACTGAGCTAAAGCCAGAGCCATATAGCCCTCACAGTTGTACTATAAGTCCTGGATGATCACTTACAGATAAGTCCTTTGGAAGAGGAATCTAGAGCACCATAAAATAGCCCAATGCTCTAGCCCCCTTGTTCCATGTTGCTAAAAAGCATCTTTTAGTGTTTATTGCATATACCATTAGTCAAGATACAAGATCATGGTTTCAGTTGAGCACTAGCATCATACTACCCAATGCAATACCCCATAGGTGTCAAGGCACAAGGTAACAAAGTACTAGGAAATCCTTAGTGGCAGTCAAGGTAGACACATGCAATATGAATTAAGTGATTAATGATGAATAGGCAACAAGAATGGTCCCATGCTATACTTGCCTTAAACTTAGATCCTTCTTCATTCCAAAACTTCAAAGATCTGCTTCTTGATCAACACGTAAAGCTCACTGACTGGACATGATCATAAAGCACCACACAAGCATCCATGCCATCATACATGAAGCAAACAATAGATCTAATTTAGAACAGTGCACCAGACATAAAATCAAGATGAAAAATTTGTAAAACAAATCTACGTCTCACTATGAACACACAGACACGAAGAACACGCTAATCGGAGCTTTGGTGAAAAAGATACATCTACGATAGATCTGCTTTATACGCGGAAAAGAAAACTGTAGGCTTCAATTATTTTAACTATATAAAAGCTTATATAAATTGAAATAAGTCAAATTTAGATTCAAATTATAAAACTAAAGTAAAATAAATCATATTTTATTTATAAAATCTAGTTGCATAATTATTATTCAAATTAGAGTTTAAACCATGAAATTCAAGTATTAGTGACATGATAAACATTGTTACTAACACATAGATCTCATCGTAATAAATCTAGCACAACTTGAACGGGTCAATTCAGAGCTAAAACTTCGAAGATATGATTTAAACAAGATTTCCTTTAATAAAATAATAGATTAAATCTAACCTCAAATTTCAAAAGTTGAAAACATACTTAACAGTAGTATGAACATGTAGATTATGAAATTACGAACCTAACACAAGTTGAATGGGTCAAATCGGAGTTAAAACGGAGAAGTTATGGCCTAATGAAAACTAGTGGCGAAACTGTAAATAGACGAAAACATATTTTTGGATCTAAACCGACGAAACTATGCTTTCCAAAGAAGAAAACGTAACCTGTGATTGCGCTTTGGACCACGGATTCTATTATTGAAAAGGGTAGGGACTTTAGCAAAATCAGCTGACAAAGGGGTATCAAGCCATATCGGTCGTAGGATCTAGATCGGACAGCGGGGATTAGAGGAGCGAGAGAAGAAGGGGCGCGGCTGGCCAGAATAGTAAAGCCGGTGCGGTGGCGCGCCATGGCTGGCGATGGAGCACGTCGACGAGGCTCAGAGCACGGCCTACGGTGCTTGATTTTCAATGGGAAAGGCATGGGGTGAAAGAGGAGCTTGAGGCAAGGTCACCTAGGGCACTTGTGGGGACCTCCAAACACCAGAGACGGTGCGTGGCTTGGTGAGTCGATGATGGCTCCGCGGTGCTAGGTTGTGGCGTGTGGCTATGGGTGCTCGGCGATGCGGTGGGCTGCTATTGGGTTAGGTGAGGGTGGCACGAGCATAGGCTTGGTATTTAAGAGGCCGAAGGACATGGGGTGCACGCAACCAGAAGAGGCGGGGCGACGTGGGACTCTCAGGCGGCGGTGGTAGAGTCCGCGTCGACAATGGACCGAGGTAGGAGGTGGAGCTGATGGGTGGCCTAGGTTGGCAGTGGGGCAAGCGGAGAAAGGAGAGGTGCGGGTGCGCTTGCTAGAGGGCCGTCGCCGTCGGCCCAAGAGGAAGCGGCGCGTGCGGAGGAAGAGCTAGGCCTATGCGCTGAGCCAAAGGGGGTAGAAGAAGGGTGCTAGGCCGAGGGAAAATGGGAAAGGAGGGGGAAGAAGAGAAGATGGGCCATGGGAGAAAAAAAATAGGGCGGCTGGCTGCTGGGCTGCACGAGAGAGAGGGGAGAGAAATAGCTGGGCCGCTCGGCTTGGGGGGGTCTAGGCCAAGAGAGAAAAAGGAGAATGGAGTTTTCATTTTCCAAATATCTTTCTATTTTCCTTTCTTAATTCAAACCAAATTTTAAAACATAAACCAAATCGAATTCCGATGTAGTTTCAAGTATACTTTTCAACTCAAATAAAAGTGAGCAATTTTGATAAGTTTTCAAAAAGAAATTTTTACAACTTTTTAAATTCTTTTATTGTCTAATTCTCTTTTATTTCTTTTCTTTTACTTCAAAGCTATTTTCAAATCTATTTTTCAAAAGCATTTTGAATGTTTTCAATTTGAATCAAATCCACACAGTTCAAAGAAACAAATGCACCGGCATGTATGCACAAACATGTTGCTACCTTTTAATTTAATGAAAAATTTTATTTTTCTATATTTCATGTGCACAAAAATTCCAACTTAAATCTTTTTAGCTCTATTTTCAAAAATTCAAATTTTAGGGTGTTACAATTCTACCCCTTTAAGATGAATCTTGTCCCCGAGATTCGGAAGACGTCGACTTGGAGATAAGAATACTCCATCTTTAGATTCTTCTTCACTTCCTTGTGTAGTTCCATCGTCTTGATAAGGATCCACTTTACTTTGCATACCTGTTGACCTTACTCCAAATAACCTACCAAAATGATTCCAAGATTTTGACAGATACTCCAAACAATACTCAGGTAAATCCACTCACTAGGCCACCTTTCCTATAATACCAATTCTCCAACGAAAAATGACGAATCTCTTGGTCGGAAAGAAATTCTACTACCAATCTTCAAAACATTAATGATTCTAGTTAAGTTACTCAAACTTGGAATACAATTCTTAGTCTTTGGTGTCACCTGAACCTTCTTAGCACAACTCTCCATTGCTAAGGGCATCGGCCATGACTTTTGCTTCTCCAAGTGATAGAACTTTTCCAAGTCATAATCAATTTTCATTCCAACGGGAATATCACAAGCTCAAGACCAACTTAGTTAAGATGTCCTGTAGATTCTTGTGATCCACCGAGATGTCACTCTTACCTCCAAAAAGATGGTACATTCCATGCTTCACAATGGATAACTCTAGACAACATGTTAGGTAGTTTAACTCACACTTCCTTAGCTGACTTAATGAACAAGCCACTACTCTTCTTCTGGCTTAAGGACACCTCCCATACCTTGACAAGATGCATCCTAGTGGATATAAAGCTCTTGTCCTAATTTGGCAAAGCTAATACATAGGTTTTACTTCATTCTCTTCTTGGACTCCTTCAAACACTTAGTTGAGGTCTTTTGATCCAAACTAACTTAAAACCTCTTCCAGTAGCATTATCAATATCTTGATGATCTTGGTTAAACCTTCCTTGAACCTTTAATCAAACTTCATTGAGACTGAGTTTCTCTCACATCTTTGGGTACCACCACGCTTCCGCTACGCAATCTAGAACGTAGGACACTTCATCTTGCAAATTCTTCAACTTGGCTACCCCCCCCTTAAGAAAAGATCAACTAGGGGACACAAGAAGGGTAGCTTGCCCCTTCTTCTAGAGGAGTTAACTAGTACCACTATGTCCTAACATCCCAATGATACTCTTGTGTATGGGCAAGAACAAGAAATCTAGAATTCCTCGCGGGATGAAAAACAGCAGTGCAGTAAAACAGTTGTAACTCTCATTCTGTTAATTCAATGAAGTTGTAGCTTATATTGATGGAAAGCTTATCAAATCCTCCACAACTTCCTTATAGAACACATTTCCAAATTCTATAGTTCGCTTGGTTGAAAACAGTGCACAAGAGAAACTGCTCTAAGTTCCAAACAGCACAGATGTATCGCCTTGTGATTTTCATATCTCCATAACCAAAATAGCTATCAGGCTGATTCTTGCGTTCAGAGAAAGATATTGAAGTCTACTATTGTCCAAAATTTTCTCATGATTTATGATCATCCAAAATCAGAGATATAAGCCAAAGAATACAGGATGCTCAAAAAAGACAGGATAGGGAGAACAGAAGAAAACCATAACCCAACTATTTATTGCACTGATCCTTATACATTAGGCCTATAAACTAAATGAAATTATGGGAACACCCAACAAGATCATTGCAATCATTACAAAAATTCAAAACAATCATAAGCATAATGACAATTCAACAAAGCAATAAAGATGCACAACTCAATCATTGACTCAACTTGTGATACTATCATTTTTATTATATAAAGGGCACAAACTCCTATTCCTTATCTAGGGATCTTGGGTAGTCTAGCATAACTTCTTCATTCGTCAATTTCACCAAATGCTTCGTTCGGGTTGGGTATCACTAACACTTCCTCTTCTTATCTACGTTAGCTTCACAACTCGAGTTCACCTTGACTTTAGACTTGTGCTGAAGATAGGGAAAATCATAATGCTTGCAACATTGACATTGATACTAACTTCTGAGAGTCTTGCTACCAGCACCATTATTGGACTTCATTTTCTTCCAAGCTTCTGCCACCTGTCTCTTCACTGGTCCCTTTGGTATGTTGGTTTGACCTTGTGGCAGGCACTATGGAGAACTCCCATATTGGGTCATTCCTTTAAGTACTTGTTGTTGACCCGGTTTTAAGGATCAAACCAGATACACACCATATGTGAGTCTAGGAAGTCAAATCTCACATATAGCTACAAGCTTCTCCTTGTCGAATGCGCTTATGGACAACATAGCTTGGTCCTCCTGACCTTTGATGCTGGTGGTCTCCTCATTACAACCCATCTATATAGATGAAGAGAGAAGGTTCAGAATAGAGACAAGGTTTTCATAACAGAACAGAGGCCGAAGTGAGCATAACTTTTCAAAATAACAATGTTAGAGAGAAAGCAAGAACAAAGCAAAGATGAAAGCATGCTAAAACATCCAGTTCTATCTAGGCTTACGTCCTATAGTCAACATTACTCCGATACCACTTTGTAGCATCTGGTTTTAAGGACAAAACTAGATACACATCATATGTGAGCCTAGGAAGTCAAATCTCACATATAGCTACAAATAAGAGTAATATCAATAGACAATGCTTAAATACATAACATATTAGTATAAAGAATATAACCTTAGACAACAAACAGCGGAAAGACAACTCTGATCTTTCGGTGAAGACTCCACTTCCACAGGGACAACTGACTGGTTGACCACAAGCCTAATTCCTCCAAACTCTAGCAATCTGGTACCCATCCGGGATTTTTATCCAAATAATTGAAAAAATTAAAGCAAGCGTAAGCACATGTCGTACTCAGCAAATATAACATGAGGTTCAAAAGGCTGACACTAGTTTAACTAAGATTAGCTTTTAATTGTCACAGTTTTAGCAAAGGAGTAGCAACAAGTTTATCACAAGCCCATAAACACATGATCCAATAAATATGAATAATGAATAGCATAAACAGTAATCATTAGTGAGCATTTTCATCATCAGTATCATCAGTGTTCATCATCTATTCTGTAAATGTTCCAAGGCCGCTTGTGACCATGAGCACGACTGATATACCAGTTTTACACTTTGCAGAGGATATACACTTTCACTGTGAGTCATGATTTACCCTTTCGCCCGAGGCAGCCAACCTCTTGACCCACTACCAAGGAAGGTCGGCAGGGTTCACTTTGAAGCCTTTCAAAGGTTCGTCTAACAAGTTAGGGCCATTAGATTCACTCGGCAAAAAGATATAGGAACCCCCTGTCGAATGGCATAATTTCATCACGGCTATACACATAAGAGTAGAGGCTGTCCTATACCCGATTCGACAAGCCATTCTTATGCCAATAAAAATAACCACTAACAACCTAGAAAAGGTCCTCATACTGAGCTAAAGCCAGAACCATATAGCCCTCACAGTTGTACTGTAAGTCCCGGATGACCACTTACAGATAAGTCCTTAGGAAGAGGAATCTAGAGCACCATAAAATAGCCCAATGCTCTAGCCCCCTTGGTCCATGTTGCTAAAAAGCATCTTTTAGTGTTTATTGCATATACTATTAGTCAAGTTACAAGATTATGGTTCCAGTTGAGCACTAGCATCATATTACCCAATGCAAACCCCATAGGTGTCAACGCACAAAGGTAACAAAGTACTAGAAAATCCTTAGTGGCAGTCAAGGTAGACACATGCAATATGAATTAAGTGATTAATGGCGAATAGGCAACAAGGATGGTCCCATGCTATACTTGCCTTAAACTTAGATCCTTCTTCAAGTCCAAAACTTCAAAGATGTACTTCTTGATCAACACATAAAACTCACCGACTGGACATGATCATAAAGCACCACACAAGCATCTATGCCATCATACACGAAGCAAACAATAGATCTAAATTAGAATAGTACACCAGACATAAAATCAAGATGAAAAGTTTATAAAATGAATCTACGTCTCACTATAAACACATAGACGCGAAGAACACGCTAATCGGAGCTTCGGTGAAAAAGATACATCTACCGATAGATCTGCTTTATACGCAGAAAAAAAAACTATAGGCTTCATTTATTTTAACTATATAAAAGCTTATATAAATTGAATTAAGTCAAATTTAGATTCGAATTATAAAACTAGAGTAAAACAAATTATATTTTATTTATAAAATCTAGTTGCATAATTTAGAGTTTAAACCAAGAAATTCAAGTATTAGTGACGTGATAAACATTATTACTAACGCGTAGATCTCCTTGTAATAAATCTAGCACAACTTGAACGGGTCAATTCAGAGCTAAAACGTAGAAGATATGATTTAAACAAGATTTCTTTTAATAAAATAATAGATTAAATCTAACCTCGAATTTCAAAAGTTGAAAACATACTTAACAGTAGTATGAACATATAGATTATGAAATTATGAACCTAACGCAAGTTGAACGAGTCAAATCAGAGTTAAAATGGAGAAGTTATGGCCTAAAGAAAACTAGTGGCAAAACTGTAAATAGGCGAAAAGGTATTTTGGATCTAAACCGACGAAACTACGCTTTCCAAAGAAGAAAACGTAATCTGTGATTGCGCTTTAGACCGTGGGTTCTATTATTAAAAAGGGCAGGGACTCCTTAGCAAAATCAGTCGACGAAGGGGTATCAAGCCATATTGGCCGTAGGATATAGATCGGACGGCGGGGATTAGAGGAGGGAGGGAAGAAGGGGAGCGGCTGGCCAGAATAGTAAAGCCAGAGTGGTGGCGCACCATGGTCGGCGACCGAGCACGTCGGCGAGGCTTGGAACACGACCTATGGTGAACGATTTTGAACGGGAAAGGCACGGAGTGAAAGAGGAGGTTGAGGCAAGCTCATCTAGGGCATTGGTGGGGACCTCCAAGCACTGGAGACGGCGCGTGGCTTGGTGAGTCGATGGCAGCTCGGTGGCGCTAGGTTGTGGCGTGCGGCTACGGGCGCTCAGGTGATGCAGTGGGCTGCAGTCGGGTTAGGCGAGGACGGCACGAGCATAGGTTGATATTTAAGAGGCCAGAGGACGTGGGGTGTACCCAACCGGAAGAGGCGGGGCGACGTGGGACTCCCAGGCAGCGGTGGTAGAGTCCGCGTCGATGATGGACCGAGGTAGGAGGCGGAGCTGACGGTCGGGCCTGGGGTGGTAGCGGGGCAAGCAGAGAAAGGAGAGGCGCGGGTGCGCTTACTGGCGGGCCGCGGCCGTCGACCCAAGAGGAAGTGGCGCGCGGGGAGGAAGAGCTAGGCCTGCGCGCTGGGCCAAAGGGGAAAGAAGAAGGGAGCTGGGTCGAGGAAAAATGAGAAAGGAGGGGGAAGAAGAGAATATGGGACATAGGAGAAAAAATAGGCCGGCTGGCTGCTGGGCTGCACGGGAGAGAGGGGAGAGAAATAGCTGGACCGCTCGGCTTGGGGGCCGGCTGGGCCAAGAGAGAAAAAGGAGAATGGAGTTTTCTTTTTCCAAATATCTTTCTATTTTCCTTTGTTAATTCAAACCAAATTTTAAAACATGAACCAAATCGAATTCCGATGTAGTTTCAAGTATACTTTTCAACTCAAATAAAAGTGAGCAATTTTGATAAGTTTTCAAAAAGAAAATTTTACAACTTTTTAAATTCTTTTATTTTCTAATTCTCTTTTCTTTCTTTTCTTTTACTTCAAAGCTATTTTCAAATTTATTTTTCAAAAGCATTTTGAATGTTTTCAATTTGAATCAAATCCATAGTTCAAACAAACAAATGCACCGGCATGTATGCACAAACATGTTGCTACCTTTTAATTTAATGAAAAAAATTTATTTTCCTATATTTCATGTGCACAAAAATTCCAACTTAAATCTTTTTAGCTCTATTTTCAAAAATTCAAATTTTAGGGTGTTACATAGTGGCAATTTCGTAAATAAACAGAACTCAATTTTAATTTTTAAAATAAATAAAATCAGATTTTGAATTCGGGCCAGGTACTGTGGATACTATTTTGAAGAAAGGCAGGGGGTCTTTAACAAAATTGCAGGGACGGCGCGTTCTATATTAAAAATCCGCGGGGGTTTTCGACAAAAAGGCAAGGACGAAGGGGTACGGGCTAATCTGAGCCATTGGATCTAAGATGGATGGCTCGGATTAGATCAGAGGGGGAGGGCGAGATGCCAAAAGGCCAAAACAGGGCGGTGCCATGGCCGGCGACAACGTAACCTCACCGGAGTTCACTAAAAGCGAGGGCATGGGGATGCGTATATCGAGCTCACGAACTCGATGGGGGCCTCGGAGATGGCCTCGAGGGCGCAGGGGTATCGGGATGCTTGTGATGGCAGCTCGGCAGTGACGGCGAGGTCATGCACACAGTAGAGAGCGGGAGAGCGATGGGAAGATGGCTTCAGAGGTTCCTTACCACCACGCATAGCTCGGTAGGGGATCAGGGCGGTGGTGAAGCTGCGGAGGCGTCTCGGCGGCGTCGAGCTCCACACGATGAGATCCAAGCGGCGGCGCTAGGCTAGCTCAGGGCGAGGCAATTAGAGCAAGCATGGCAGCTAGGGCACAAAGCAGCGTCGCACAGGAGCTAGGTGGAGGCAGAGGGCTCGGTTTTATAGGGCCTAGGCGTGGTGCTCACGCCAAGAGTCCAAGGCGGACCGGGCTTCTGCTCGTGCGGTTACGGCCAGAGCCTCGCTCGGGCACGAGGTCAGAAAAAGGGGAAGGAGCTGACCAATGGATCTAGGACGTCAGTGAGAGAGGGAGTGGGGCCGAGGCGTCAGCTAGACAGAGGAAGAGAGGAGGCGCGCGTGGGCTTTGGCTCTTGCTGGGCCGTGGGGAGAGAGGAGATGGGAAAGCCAGAGCGGGCCTCGAGTGAGGGGAAAGGAGCTGGGTCTATGGGATGGGAGGCCAAGTGGGCTGGCTGGCTGCTGGGCTTCCAGGCCAGAAGAGAGGGAGAAGGGGAGAAAGAGGCAAGGGCCTTTGGGCCAAAAGAGTGAGGGGAGTGGTATTTTTTTCTGTTTTCCTTTATTTGAAAGCACTTTTCAACTCATTTCAAAAGCATTTGAATTCATTTTGATTTTTTGGTCAAAACCAGTCATCCCAATAAATTCAATGCAGTGGCATGAATGCATCAGCAGTGTTGCTAAACCCTATGATGTATTTTAATTTAATAAAAATTATTATTTTTCCTATGTTTCATGAGAACAAAAATTCATAAATAAATTATTTTAATCCTATTTTCAAAAATACAAATTTTAGGGTGTTACAAAAGCTAATACATAGGATTGTTTCTATTTATATGAGGAGTATTGTTTCATTTATAATATGAGGAGTATTGTCTTATTCATATGTGGAGGTGATTCATTTATTTTATATCATGTCCTTAATTTCTTTATAGAAATATTATTGGATTAATAATCTTATCATGAACCTTTTATTTATAATAATGACAAGTATTCTTCTATGATTAAATTGATGTCTAATTAAACTGTAGTTTGAATGACCTGTTAAGGCAGTTTGCTTGCTGAGATTTATTCTCACCCCTTTATATTTGTAGGTGCTTGATTTGGGTGTTTTCCTTGAAGGGAGGGAATTAGCGGCGCATCTTCACTGTTTCACACACTATTAGAGATAATAACGATGTTTTTGGCTTGCTGTAATAAACTAGTTTATCAGTCATGGAGATCCTTCATGTTTTAAAAGAAATTTATCTTAATCATAGTTTTGTTCTTGTCGTTGCTTCTGCATTTTACTTTGATGAAGGGGTTTTGATACCGAGTTTTCATGCTCTGGCATGTGGGAAGAGATGTTAGTAACATCTTAGGCCTTTTTTTGGCGCCTGGGGTGTGGGCGCGGTTATGCGGGCGTCGCGTGCTCAGCTACCGGTTGCGTAAAAGAAATTCCGATGGCAAAACCCAATTATGCAATTAATATTTTCATGTTCTCGCCAACCGAAGGGGCTTGACCATAATAAGTGCGTGAGTGCCATATATTTAGGGGGTGTTAGAATTCTTAGCTAAAGTTTAGCCTTTGTCACATCGGATATTCGAATACTAATTAGGAGGACTAGACATGAGCTAATTATAAAACTAATTGCAGAATCCCTTGCGAGACGAAACTACTAAGCCTAATTAAGCTATCATTAGCAAATATTTACTGTAGCACCACGTTGTCAAATCATGGACTAATTGGACTTAGTAGATTCGTCTCGCAAATTAGCTTCCATCTTTGCAACTAGTTTTATAATTAACCTATGTTTAATACACTTAATTGGTATCAAACCAGGCCTTATTTCACAGGAAGAATGTTTAGGTGCCATCATAATAATTAATCTCTTCAGCTGACCATCCTTATCAGCTAGAAGAAAATTACAGTATTTATCCTCGCCGTGGCTGGACCATAGGCTCCATGGCTTCGTGATTACTGATGTGTGGTGACAATTCAGAGTGACTGCAGCCGTGTCTTCCTCGTTCTTAACGATTACCAGCCAACTACACCTGCACTGATTCAAAACACACACACACCTGCACCTGCACTGCACATGCATACAAGAGCTGTTCTGGCCGACCACCTTCAATTCGGCGTGAACCATGACACAGACGCAAGGGAGAACCGGTACATCGTTGAACGCATTCATAGCTCAACTACCATCTCCTCATCCGTCGATCTTCTCGTATCCTCGTCTCCATGATGCTGACCAGGGAATGGCACACGCAAGAAAACTCTATAAATCGAGGAGCAACTCCTGTGGATGTGTGCAGGTATATATCCAGAAACCCAGAACAGAGCACAAGCAATGAGTTACCTCCTCAAGAGCAGGAGCGAGGCAAAGCTGAAGAAACAGGCGTCTTCAGATGAACAGCAGGCAAAGGTCAGACGCTAGGCTCAGCCGCTTACATTACGTATATACTATAGTAGAGCAGCATCGTTTTTGTACAGAATAAAACGGTGGTTAACTAAAGTATAAAATCTTCATCTCCTTTTCGGTGAAAGTAAGAACTTCCGCAGGAAATTCATTAGTGCGCACCTTACAGAATACAGAAATGGTCTTCAGTAACTCTAACTTGTCGATATGGACATACTTATACAGATAAATGAGGTACGGGAACTCCTGGGTGACCTGCCAACAGAGATGCCAGGCTTCTTGACGGACTCCACCATCCGCCGCTTCCTCCGTACTAGAGACTGGAGCACGGTGCAAGCGACCAAGGCTCTCAAAGAAACTGTCAAGTGGAGGCGTCAGTACAGGCCGGACAAAATCCGTTGGGTAAGTCAGTAGCCGTATATTATTGGATATGTATATTGCCTTACTGAGCTGGCCTGGGAGTGTATATTTCTTTGACGTTTGGAATTTAAGATAAAAATTGAACTCGTATGATTCGACCCGAATATATAGGCACAAGTTTATATTGTTGTAAAAGGTCACTGTTATGTATTCTTTTGTGTTTATGTTATCTTTAGTCACAAAGAGCAAGCTTTTTCTTGGAATTTATGTCAGGAAGACATTGCTGAAAGGGAGCATTTGATGAAGAAAGCGTATATAGCTGACTACCTCGACAAGAATGGGCGAACTGTGATGGTAACAATGCCGTCAATAAAGGTCAGTTTTAGTAGCTCATCTAGTTGTCCAAAATAAATATAGAAATCACGCACACAAACATTTTCCAGTAAATAAAATAAAATATATAAAAGTGCAAAACATATAGCTTCAATAGAGTAGATACATTTTTCCTATGCACGCTAATATGAACAGAATTTTTGTATTAATTCTATCAGCTTTGTTAAAGTAGTCGGTAAGTACTAATGGTACTTTTAGGATTTTTTCCTTCAATTTTTTGTGGTCAATAGAATTTTGTGTACTAATGGTACACTTTCATCTCAGCCATGCTATGAAATACCCCAGTATGGATGACAACGGCAATATCCATGGACAATATCACATCCATATCAAACTAGCACAGATGCACAATTTCAGAAATGAAACGCAAGAAGTAAATCTACAAGTTTAGCCCACAGACTATTTGTTTAGAACACTGAACTTTTTGCCTATGACAATTCCATAAACCTCTATTAATTCTAAGTGATGTTCCTAGGACAAGCTGGTACTACATTAGGATTCAGGACAACACTAGGTAAAATACAGATGAAGATCCATTTCCAGAAGGAGAAATCTTCTAGATGTACCACTGGTCCACTGTATATGAGTGGTTCAGCAGAATTCAGGGTTTGCTTACCTTATCTAACTTAGAAAGAGAACACCTATAATAAAAAACTATTGCAAGACAGCTAGAACTTCTATATGGAAGAAATTAATGCAGGAAAAAAAATTAGTATCAATCATTTTATTAAGACCTGAGAAAAACCTGAATGAGGTGTCACAAAAGAAATGCACCAAAAATAATCATAATACTGTCACATAATCAGTTGGATTTATGATCGCAAAAATCAAACGCATACTCACCAATTCTTTCGTGCCTAATGATGACCACTTCCTTGAATGCTTGCTCGTTTGATCTGCATAAAACGGTATGAGTGAACATCATTTGAATTGTGATTTTGGAATGATAAAATGGCAATAAATCTGCTCAGTTAAAATGACAGTACTAATTTGCTAATATGCCTTGTACTTCTCGCATTAGAAATAAGTGGACACAAATGCCTTGTGCTTCACAAGACGAGTGCAATTGATGGTACTACTTCACAGCTCATATGATCCAAATCAAAGAGAGATTGTTTAGATACATGGAACACCAGGAAGGGATGAAGGGACAGTGACGGTTAGAAGGAGGAACGAACGAGGTAATTCAAAACTAATGACCAACTAAAACCTACTTATCAAAAACTATACAAGATCTATCTAAATGTGTACTATTGTTTTGCTAAGTTTTGCTATCACTAACACATGAGAATTATGCAACCTAGATTTTAATCCTATCAAATAACCTTACAAACTAGTCTAGAAAAGGTAAGCATATAACCAAGAGATGCCATTAAGCATGGAAGTATAAATGAGGTAGAGAATGAAAACTCCCGTTGATGGTCGATTTTTCCCAAGGTATCGAGAATCTTGCACTGCCCACTAGTCCTTGTTGGAGCCCCTCGCAAGGGCCAAACTCCTGGCCGGGTAACTCCGTGGATAGCCCCCGGGTCTTCCCGTGGTAACTCCTAATTTTTTCCTGATGAGATGGTTGCTTCACGAAACAACTACCTCTTTCTCTTAGCTTCTTGTCTCTCCTCCATGTCATAAAAAATACTACGTGGCATTGCATTAGATAGTCTTTAAGACTGCTGATATGTAGCAATGTACTTGCCTGTAGTAGATTTTATTCTGCCTTTAGTTGCATGAGACAGTCTTTCGGATCTGATTGTGGAGTTTGGATTGTATGTTGTCAACATTAGTGCCTGACAGCCTGAGTACCCTCGTGGGGTTGGAAGGAGGCCACAATACTGAGGTCACGCTCGTCGTCCACAATCACTTCCCAATACCATAGCAAAAAGCCTTAATATCTGGCATATGAAATAACATTAAAATGTTTTGTATAAAGAAATATGTATGTTATATGTTTTGGCATCATTTTCTTCAAACATCATGCAAAAAATTTTTGATACTAACTTTACATTTGGGAGATCATACCAATGTCCGCTAGGGATTTCTTAAATTTGAAGAATAGTTTTTTACTTCTTTGTCCATAACATATATTTTGCTAATACTAATGCGTGTTCGAACAGAGCTTAGTTCCAGCGAAGGAGCAGGTCAAACTACTAGTTTACAACTTGGAAAGTTGTACCATGAGCTCAGAAAATGCACAAGAAAATATTGTTTGGGTAGTTGATTTCAGTGGATGGACAGTATCAAGTACTCCATTGGCGGAGTCACGTCAATCAGTGCACATAATTCAGAACTATTATCCAGGTTTGGTAGGAGCTGCAATTCTTTGCAACCCTCCAAAGATATTCGAATCCTTTTGGAAGGTACAGTATTCCCGAAAGCACTACTATACTCTTCTAAGTTTAACAACACCATTCATAATTCAGATATAGGTCGTCAAACATTTCATAGAAATAATAATATATTACTTCATTAACTGTATTGTCAATGTATATTGTGTTTTATATTTTTATGGCATATTACAATGGAATTAATGTCAAAGACATGTTCAATGGATAATTTGTTTCTTGAAAAGTTTATATGTTCAGAATGGTATGCTCGACCCCAAATACTGATGAGTGCACCCAGTGCACATGTAATGTACATAGTAGTACTTCTATTGTAGGTTCAGTTGAATATTGGAACTGACAATGTACCCTTGCATCCCTGAACTGTGCTTTCCAGAACATCTGCATGCCTTAGTGCTGAAAACTTGCTTTTGTAGATACTAAATTACTTCATCGAGCCAGAGCTGAAAGAGAAAGTGAAATTTGTCTACACTAACAATTCCGAAAGCCAGAGAATAATGGCTGACATGTTTGACCTGGACAAGCTGGAGTCTGCATTTGGTGGCCGCAACACCTCTGGTATCGACATTGTCAAGTATTCTGAGAGAATGCAAAGAAGAGATCAGACTAGGAATCTTCATATTCGATAAAAGCAAATGGAAATTCCTCTTCATACATACCATTGCACTTGCACAGTTCGTCTTGTCGAAGTGTACAAGAATTCTACTCTGAGCAGCAAAGACGGGAAGACGAGATTGAAGCCTTGTCTTTACTTTATATATGACCTTAAGAAACTGTTCAAAAAACTTAATAAATTAAACTCGATTACTATGGAATTCTTGGAGGTTAAATCATAATAGATCAGGATGATTATGATGTCTGGTCGATTAGCTCCGAATGATTGGGATACCAGATTCTGAATGATCTGTGTATTATATATGAGATGTCATGAGAATTCGTGGGCCATCCAAACTGTCAAAGTTCTAGATAGCCGGCTATGACCTTTAGCGTCTCATTTTTTTCTACAGACTAAGAAGCAATGATGGGTTAAATAGCAGCTTAAGCCATTTAGCGGCTGAACAAAAGACACGTGAAACATTAGGGAATTTAACATATATATAAACATAAAAGATGAACTGGATATTACAAATACCAACAAACCATTCATAATCTCACAAACATATCAGTCCATATATGATAGAAATGTCACAAACACATGAGTCGCTACTATTGTGGATGTTTTTGGAGGCGGTCGTTTTTTATTAATGGAAGTGGGCACAGTGTCCGCCTTTGGTAAAGGGTCACTATTAATCAATATTTTTAGAGGTGAGTGCGCTCTGTTAACCCCATTAACGGAGTGGCGCCTGTCTCCTTTAATGGGACTAACAGAGGCAGACTTCTTAAGAGAGGTGGATGCACTTAAATCCGTTAATGATTAATAGAGGCAGCTTGAATTATTTCATTTCTCGCCATCGTACTTGAATTATGTTTTCACAATTATAAGATTGTTGTAAACTGAATACGATGTACTTACAAACACCACTGCCAGCCCCAACGATATGATATGCATGTTATATATAGGAAGAGTATACTCTGTAGCTAGCTACACTAGTCAAGCGTCCGATCTTAGACAGCTTTGTAGCTTGTTGTAGCACCCGATTTTAAGAACAATACCAGATACACACCATATGTGAGCCCAGAAAGTCAAATCTCATATATAGCTACAAATAAGGGTAATATCGAAAGACAATGCTCAATATATAACATACTTAATATAAAGGATATAACCTTAGACACCAAACAACGGAAAGACAACTTAGATCTTCGGGGAAGACTTCAATTCCACAGAGACAACTGACTGGTTGATCACAAGCCTCATTCCTCCAAACTCTAGCAATCTGGTACCAATCCGAGATTTTTTCAAAGATTTAAAAAGTAAAGCAAGCGTAAGTACATGTCGTACTCAACAAATATAACATAGGGTTCATGAGGCTCAAAAGGCTGACATTGGTTTAACTGCAATTAGCTTTTAATGAGTCATCTTTTAGCAATTGGGTGGCAACAAGTTTATTCACAAGTCCATATAAATACATGATCAAGTAAACATGAATAATGAATAGCATATACAGTAATCATTAGTGAGCATCTTTATCATCAGTGTTCATCATCCATTCCATAAAGGTCCAAGGCCGCTCGTGACCGTGAGCGCGGCTGATATACCAGGTTTACACTCTGCAGAGGTTGTACACTTTCACTATGAGTCGTGATTTACCCTTTCGCACGAGATGATCAGCCTCTTAACCCACTACCAAGGAAGGTCGGCATGGTTCACTATGAAGCCTTTTAAAGGTTCGTCTAACAAGTTAGGGCCATTAGATTCACTCGACAAACAGATGTAGAGCCCCTCTTTCTGATGGCACAATGATACGCAACCTATACACAAGGGAACAGAGGTCGCACTATACCTGATTCATCAAGCCATTCTTATGCCAATAAAGGTAACCACTAACAAGCTAGAAAAGATCCTCATACTGAGCTAAAGTCAGAGCCATGTAGCCCTCATAGTTGTACTGTAAGTCTCGGATATTCACTTACAGATAAGTCCTTAGGGAGAGGAATCTAGAGTACCATAAAAATAGCCTAATGCTCTAGCCTCCTTGTTCAATGTTGCTAAAAAGCATCTTTTAGTGTTTATTGCATACACCATTAGTCATGTTACAAGATCATGGCTTTAGTTGAGCACTAGCATCATACTACCCAATGCAATATCCCAAAGGTATCAAGGTACAGGGTAACAAAGTATTAGGAAATCCTTAGTGGTACTCAAGGTATACACATGCATTATGAATTAAATGATTAAAGGTGTATAGGACAACGAGCAAGATCCCATACTATACTTGCCTTAGACTCAGATCCTTCTTCTAGTCCAAACCTTCAATGGAACTCCTTCTTGGTCAACAGGTAAAGCTCACCGACTGGACATGATCATAAAGCACCACACAAGCATACATACAATCATACAAAAAGCAAATAATAGAACTAAATTAGAATAGCACACCAAACATATGAAACAACAAGTAAAAAGGTTTTAAAGATGTTCTACACGTCGCTACGAACACACAGACATGAAAAGCACGCTAATCGAAACTACTGTTGTAAAGAAATGACTATAAGGTTTTATATTATAAAAGAAAAGAGAAGAATATAAGCTTGATTTATGTTAATTAGGAAAAACTATGTGAGTAGCATTAATTTATTTTAAACAAATCTTATTTATGCTTAAAAACTAAGTTGAAGCTAATCATATTTTATTTATAAATATTTTGATATCATTTATGCCAATTCCACTTTAACTTGCAAATACAAACTGACATGTGAGATCATCTAATCAAATTTGATATATGTGTCTAGACTAAACATATTATAATTTAGAAACATATTTATGTTAGCAACTAGTCATGCTAAAACTTATTTTCAAAAGAGCATTGTATATAATTATGTTGCTTTTATTTATAAAAACTAGTTGCATGCATATTAATCAAATTAATATTTAAGCATATATATATATAAGTCACTTGACATGAAAAATGATGACACTAGCATGTAACTCACATCGATACAAATCTAACGCAATTGGAACGACTCAAAACGGACTTAAAACGAATATACGACGAGGATATTATGAACGGGTGGTAATTTCGTAATTACCTCGTCTTCATCCATTGGCCTCCCATACAGCCACCACACGGCCATGGCAACAACAGCTGCGCAGGGGTGGGCTCGACTTGTTGCATGAAAGAGAGGATGGCCAGGCTAGGCAGCACGGCAGCGACGAGAGGAGGAGAAAAATCTAATTTACTACACGAGGGGCTTCCCTTACGGTAGTTTTAGTGTGTTTTGCCCAAGGGGTTGATATATATTTATAGGGAGAAAAACTCCCTACATCTACATCAACTAGCAATATGGTACTAATTAATGTTGCACCCTCCATATTTACTAATGGGCCTAAATAATCATTAAAGCCCATCAGTAAATAAATGCATGGGCCTTTAGGGTTTATTAAGATTATTGCAATTGGGCTTTGAGAGTTGGTTGGAAAATGATATATATTATTTATTTTTGAAATTAATTAATTTCATGAATAAAATAATTCTAGAAAAATCCAGAATAGATATTTAAGCCACGAAAAATACTCCGAGACCTACAAAAATTTGGGGAGAATTCCCAGAGACACTTTTGAACATGATGAACCCAAATAAATTATTTGGAGTGCATGAAAAATTGTTGGGAACTTGGAGCATAAAGATTAAGGTAAAGTAGGTAGGAATTAAATTACAGAAAGAAGCTGAAAAATTCCTAAAGATAGATATTCGTCTCCTAAATGTATTTAAAAACACATTTTGCACATAGAAATGCAAGGTGTGACCGACATTGAATGCATCAAACATGTTTTTACCTTAAGATAAATTTTAAGCTAATGAAAATTTATTATTTCCCCATATTTTCATGAGCATAAAAATACAAAATTAAATCATTTGAGCTCTATTTTAAGAGAATCAAATTTTAGGGTGTTACACTTGTGGACTCTATCATAGCATACACAGAGATTGGGCGGTGCTCCGAAGTGATATCACATTGTGAGGGGTGTTGTGCTCGTCCCGTGGGAGATCGCAAAGAGCAACTCAAGTAGAAGCAAGGTGTGAAGAGCATCAAAGTGGTTCATCCAGATCAAGTGCTAGAGCTCAACTTGGGAGCACACCTTGAGGGGTGAGAGCAAGCTTGCGGCCTTGCCATGAGCAAGAGGATCAATGGTAACCTTCGGCTTGCCTCAATGAGGATTAAGTGGTTGGGAAACCACCAAACCTCAAGATAAAAATAACTATGCCAACTTTGTTTTCCCATTGGTTTGCATTCTGTAATCTCACTAGGTTGTATTTAGGTGTACAAAACTTGTGCTAGTAAGTAGTGTGGCTCTTTTGTAGTTAGTTAGCTTGTGTAGTTAATTAGTTTCACTCTTTGTGCTAATTAGCTTGTGTAGCTAAGTAAGCTTAGCTTGTGTAGCCAAGTTGTGTAGCTCTCTAGTTGTGCTTGTGTAGCTACCTATTGAGTTGTGCTAGTGTATCTTGCTTTGTGCTTCTGCTCACTAGTATTTGTAGGAGCTTGCTTTGTGCTTACTTGACTAGTTGTATAGGTTTTGTGTGACCTTGTCTGTTAGACTTGATTAGGTGAGCTCTCTCTAGCTCAGTGTCTTAGAAAAATCTTGTT
Source organism: Miscanthus floridulus (assembly GCF_019320115.1). Classification (NCBI taxonomy): domain Eukaryota; kingdom Viridiplantae; phylum Streptophyta; class Magnoliopsida; order Poales; family Poaceae; genus Miscanthus; species Miscanthus floridulus. The sequence continues at coordinate 49,575,518 of NC_089595.1, read as the reverse complement.
GTATCTTTTATTAGGCACTTGTGATAGAGGGGTCTAGTTGAGTCTGGACCAATTTAGTTTAATTCTACATTTGTGCTGGTTGGTTGGCTCGATTAGGATTCAGAAATGACTACTTCACCACCCTCTAGTCGGCTCCTTGTTCCTATCAATGATGGTAGCAGGTTTGTTTGTTTCGTCCCCTTTTCCCATCCAATATCAAAAGTCTAGTTTGATGAAGATTTGCATATATAACTGTGAAGGGAACATGATAGACACACTAGAGGATATTGATTTCTTTTACTTTGCTGCTGCCGAGGGAGGAGACAAAGAAAGCCAGTACTATGGTACTAAATGTCACTTAATTTTTTTTGTATTCTTTTGTTTAATATGGCAAAGAGGTTAGCAATCATTACTTTCATTGTGACAGCTAGGCACTTGCTAATATATGAATCAATGTATGTTTGTATGATTGCTATGTCTTGTGATGCATGTTTATCCAATGATGGTGTAGCAAACATTATATGTGGCAGCTTTTTATTATAGTGAATTTTGTCACAAAGGCTTGGTTCTAGCCTAGCCTAAATGGGCTTGAGATATTCTATGATGGTCATAAAACGTCATGGATATAAATCTACGACATTTTATGGTTTTTTGGACATTTTGTGAGGACATTATGAAAAATTGTGAATGTCATGTATCATAATATTTTTTGTAGTGTAATCTTGGCTAATTAGAGCATAACATTGAGTAATTAGTGCACTAATTAAGTAATTTGACCTCAAAATTGTTAGAGAGTGACCAACCAACTCTATTCCAGGCCCAAAGGGGCAAGTATACATGTGTGTACATATGCAAAGAACCCCTCCAAGTAGAGGGAAAATACAAAGTACAGCTATACATCTAACACCCCCTTCAAACTCTTGGTGGATGTACAACACTGAGTTTACAGAGCAAAAATCTATGATGGGCCTGTGTCTATGCCTTGGTGAAGAAATACGCTAGCTGAACCTCTAAAGGCACGTGGTGGAGGGACACAACCTGATCATGCACCTATGATTGCATGTAGGAAGCATCAATGCCAATGTGTTTGGTGAGCTCATGCTTGACCAGATCCTGAGCAATACTGATTGCCTTGGTGCTATCAGAAGAGAGAGGAGTGGATGTAGTGGGAGGCACACCAAAATCCTCAAGGCGCCATTGTAGCCATGTCACCTCTATAGTCATAGTTGCCATAGCACTAGGTTAGCTTTAGCACTCGAGCGGGAAACTACAGTCTGCTTCTTGGTTTTCCAGGTAATCAAGGAGGAGCCAAGGAAAACACAATAAGCTAAGAGAGAGTAGCGATAAGTGGGATCACTCACCCAGGTCATGTCAAAGTACGCTTGAAGCTAGAGAGAACTAGAGCGAGGGAAGAAAAGGTGGCAGGAGATGGTTCCATGAAGGTATCATAGAACACGAAGGAGGTGAGCATAGTGGAGCTAGGTAGGAGCTGAGACAAACTGACTCAAGATATGAACAGAATAAGTAATATCAGGACTGTTGATCCCAAGATAGACAAGGCTCCAAACAAGTTGACGATAGCGAGTGGGATCAGCAAGTCATGGACCATTAGTGGGTCACAGGTGAACACTATGCTCCATAGGAGTGTCAAAGTGTGGTGATCAGTGAGAGCAACATGAAAAAGGAGGTCATGGGTGTACTTCTCCTAAGAGAAAAAATACCATCAGATGTGGAGGTGACCTCAAGACCAAGGAAGTAACAAAGAGGATCAAAATCAGACACGAGGAATGTCTCACTGAGATGCTACTTCACAAAGGCAATGTACTATGAGTCGTCACTCATGATGATCATGTCATTGATCATGTCATCGACATAGAGAAGAAGGAGTGTGTGACCATGGGGAGAAGTGTGAACAAAGAGAGCAGGATCATGGTGCAAGGTCCTAATATGGCTAGAGGGGGTGAATAGCATATTTAAAACTCTACAAAACCACTAGAGCAACTGATTAGTATAACAAATAGCATAAAGTAATTTGCTCTAGCTCTACATGGGTGCAAGCCACCTATCCTAACAATTCTAGTTGCTACGATCTCAAGTCACACAAGAGGCTAAGTCACTACTGTCACACCCAATTTTAAGGATAAAATTGAATGCACAAAACTCGTGTGTGCCCAGGAATCAATCACACACACAAGCTAACAAATTACATAAAGTATCATCACGGTGTCTCATACATCAGAGTTATAATAAAACTTAGTCATATACATCATAGCGGAAAATAAAAGGTAACTCTCTCATGTGGAACACCATGACAGGGAAGGTCAACTGGTTGACTACAAGCCTAAAAATCCTCAGGAAAATCTTCATACCCGTTGTCATCTGTTACCCGTCCAGGATTTTTATCCAAATAAAGAAAGTAAACAAGAGTAAGTACATCCCGTACTTAACAAGTTAACATGGGGTTATGAAGCTCAAAAAGGTTGACACTGGTTTACTATAGTTAGCATTTTTAGTAACTCAAGCTTTTATTCTGTGAATAGATATCCCATATGAATAGATATCAGAGTCAAATGTATCATATATCATCATAGAACAACTTAAATGATCAACAACAAGTAACCAGTTATTCTGTGAGTTTTCCGGGCCGCTCGTGACCATGAGCACGGCTGTTATAATAGTTTGTTATCCTCTACAGAGGTGGTGCACATTCACCGCGAGTCGTGATCCCCATATGCCCGGGTTAATTACTCCCATGTCACTGCCAAGGTGAGCGGGCAGGGTACACTATGAAGCCATTTCATAGGTTTCTCTAATAAGTTAGGGCCGCTAGGTTTTCTTGGTAGGCAGATGTAGGAACCCCCCTTTCCTATGGCACATATCCATTGTGGCTATACTCATAGGAACAGAGGCAGCCCTATACCCAACGTGGCAAGCCCCATTTGCGCCAAAAAGGTAACCTCTAACTAGCTAGAAAAGGTCCTATTACTGAGCTAAAGTCAGAGCCATATGACTCTCCCGGTTGCACTGTCAGTCCCAGCTTTTGCCGACAGATAAGTCCTTATGGAGGGTTGGGAGCAACATGATCAAGAGTCATTTGCACCTTTGCCCTATGGAACAGTTGTTATAAATCATGTTAAACTCTTAGTTCCATAGAATCATTTATCATCATGTAGATCAAATTCAGTTAGAGCACTAGCAATCTACCCATATGCATTTAACCCATAGACGACAAGGAATAGGATAATCAATCACTACGATGTCCTTACAGGTATCAAAATTAGACACATGCAAATGAGTAATTGATTAAAGTGAAATAGGACATCAAGGTAGGCCCATGCTATACTTGCCTTGATTCACAAACTCTTGCTAGTCCTGCTGGTCGTCGAAGAATTCTTGGTCTCCAACGTTCTCCTCACCGTCTGAACGCGACCAACACGGCAACATACGACATTCCCAAAAGCATTCATGCAAAGCAAACATTCCTATCATTAGAACAGTACACCAACAGTATAGAAAACAAGATAAAATATTTGTGAAAATAATCTACGTCCCGCACTCAAAAAGTTTCTAACCTTATTTTTAATTTTAATTTCACAAAATTTATTATTTTCCTATATTTTAATGCACACATATTTGCATAAATAAATCATATTTACTAATTTTAAAAGAATGTCATTTTTAGGGTGTTACAATTCTACCCCCCTTAAGATGAATCTCGTCCTCGAGATTTGGGTGATTGCTTACTCAAACAGTTGGGGATAAATCTTTCTCAGATCCTCTTCTCTTTCCCAAGGAGCCTCATCTTCTGTATATCGATTCCACTGCACCTTGCACATCTTTATAGTTCAGCTTCTTGTAACTCTTTCGGCAGTTTCCAAGATCTTTATCGGATACTCTTCATAAGTAAGATCCTCCCTAACAGCAAGTTCTTCTAAAGAAATTTGCTCTTCTGGTACCCTCAAACACTTCTTCAATTGGGAAACATGGAACACGTCGTGCACACCTGACAAACTCTCAGGCAGTTCCAACTGATAAGCTACTTCTCCATGTCTCTCTAGGATCTTAAAAGGTCCTATATACCTTGGTGCTAACTTTCCCTTCATATTGAATCTTCTCAAACTTCTCATTGGCAACACCTTCAAATACACATAATCACCAACTTCGAAAGTCAGCTCTCTTCTGCAAGTATCAGTGTAACTCTTCTATCGGGACTGAGCCACTCTCAAATTGTCTCTAATCATTCTCACTTGTTCTTCTGCATCTCTAAGGACATCGGGTCCAAACACTTGAGTTTCCCTAGTCTGATTCCAAAACAAAGGCGTTCTACATTTACGTCCATATAGCACCTTGAAAGGTGCCATCTTGAGACTCTTCTGATAACTGTTGTTGTACGAGAACTCTGCGTATGGTAGACTCTTATCCCAACTATCACCATACTGTAATGCACAAGCTCTCAACATATCTTCCAAAATCTGGTTGATCCTTTCAGTTTGTCCATCAGTTTACGGGTGGTAAGCAGAACTAAAATTCAACTTTGTCCCCAAAGATCTATGTACTTTATGCCAGAATTGCGATGTAAATTGAGTGCCTCTATCCAACACAATTTTCTTGGGAACACCATGTAAGCACACTATTCTTTCCATGTACAACTCTGCTAGTCTTGCACCCGTATAGGTAGTCTTGACTGGTAAAAAGTGGGCAACCTTGGTGAGTCGATCCACTATTACCCATATTGAATCATAGCCCCTTTGAGTGCGGGGCAATCCTATGATAAAATCCATACCAACTTCTTCCCATTTCTATTCAGGAATCTTCATTGGTTGTAGTAACCCTGCAGGTCTTTGATGCTTAGCTTTCACTCTTTGACAAGTGTCACACAAAGCCACATATTCTGCCACATCTCTCTTTAAACCATACCACCAATACTTCTCCTTGAGATCCAATTACATCTTGGTACTTCTGGGATGTATAGAATAAGCAGACTCATGGGCCTCTTGTAGAATTGCACCACAGATAGCCTTCACTTTAGGTACACATATCCTTTTTCTGAACCAAAGAGTGTCATTCTCATCCATTCTGAATCCTGGTGCCTTTCTAAGCACTACATTCTCTGCTATCTCCTTAAGTTTTTCATCCTCCAATTGACCTTTGCGTATCTCTTGCTCCAAGGTAGGCTCTATCACCAATTCCATTGCATTAGTGACAAGGCTAAAGTTGAGATACTCCATTTCAGCACACAACTCTATTGACATAGATGTCATCTGAAGTCCATTGGCATAGCTCTTTCTGCTAAGTGCATCTGCTACGACGTTTGCCTTTCTCGAGTGATAATGCACTTCCAAATCATAGTCTTTGATCAATTCCAACCAATGACGTTGTCTCAGATTCAGATCTGATTGGGTAAAGATATACTTCAAACTCTTATGATCAGTATAGATATCACTCTTATGTCCAATTAGATAATGTCTCCAAATCTTCAAAGCATGAACCACAGCTGCCAATTCCAAGTCATGAGTAGGATAATTCAACTCATGCTTCCTTAGTTGTCTAGATGCATATGCCACCACTCTTCCTTCTTGCATAAGCACACATCCAAGGCCCAAACGGGATGCATCACAATATATAGAGAAGTTCTTGCTTAAATTGGGCAGAATTAATACTGGAGCTATAGTCAATCTCTTCTTTAGCTCATCAAAGTTTGCCTGGCATTTATCCAACCATACATACATAGCATTCTTTTCCAACAGAGCTGTCGTAGGCTTGGCTAGCTTGGAAAAACCTTCAATGAACCTTCTGTAGTATCCAGCCAATCCCAAAAAACTATGAATCTCACTTACAGTGGTTGGTGGTTTCCAATTCAATACATCTTGCACTTTGCCTAGATCCACTGCTATTCCACCATTGGAAACAACATGACCCAGAAAAGAGACTTCCTTCAACCAAAACTCACACTTGCTCCGCTTAGCGTACAACTTATGCTCTCTAAGATTTTGCAAGACCAACCTTATATGTTCAGCATGTTCTTCTTCTATCTTGGAGAATATTAGTATGTCATCTATGAATACCACCACAAATCTATCTAGAAATTCCATGAACACCTTATTTATCAGATACATGAAGTATGCAGGTGCATTGGTCAATCCAAAAGACATAACGGTGTACTCATATAATCCATACTGTGTAGTGAATGCTGTCTTGGGTATGTCTGAGTTTTGGATCTTAAGCTGATGATAACCAGAGCGGAGATCAATCTTGGAGAACACATGGGCTCCTCTCAACTGATCAAACAAATCATCAATCATAGGCAACGGGTATTTATTCTTGATTGTAACCTCATTAAGTGAGCGGTAATCCACATACATCCATTGACTACCATCCTTCTTATCCACAAAGATCACAGGTGCCCCCCATGGGGAAGAACTGGGCGTATGAAACCTTTTTCTTGCATCTCTTTTAGTTGTTTCTTAAACTCTTCTAATTCATTAACCCCCATTCTATATGGACGTTTAGCTATTGGTGCAGTTCTAGGTAATAATTCAATAATGAATTCAATGTCTTGGTCAGGTGGCATACTTGGCAAGTCATCGGGGAAGACATCCGGAAACTCCTCCACGACACGATCTTGTTCATTGACTTCACCATCTAGCTGGTTCACTATGGCTGTAGGTTGAGCTTGCACTACCACTTCTACATAGATTCTATCTCCATTGAGTGATGTCACAACCATAGATTTCTCCTAACACTGAATCACTGCCCGGTGTTGTTTCATCCAATCCATTCCAAGAATAAGATCAATTCCCGCTGTTCTCAACACAATAGGCTTCACTTTGAAGTCTACCCCCTTAAGGAAATGCTAGTTGAGGGGCTCCAATAAGAAGCGGGCATACTACCTCCCGGGGAATTTACTAGTATGGGGTTTTTCATGGCACACAAAGGTATGCTATGCATTCTAACAAAAGCTTGGGAGATAAAAGAATGTGAAGCACCAGAATCAAAAAGTACGGTAGCAGAGATAGAGTTGACGCTGAACGTACCCAACATGACCTCAGGCGTCTCCTGAGCTGCATCAGATGACACATAGTTCACCTTCACAGTGTGAGGTGGTCGGGCGTTGAACTTCTGATTGCCGATCTGGTTCTGAGGTGCTTGTTGGTTCTGCTTCTTAGGACACTAATGAGCATAGTGACCTACTTCTCCACAGCGATAGCAGGCGTTGGGATTGTTGGGTGCACCACTCTTCACAGGAGCATTGTTGGGCACTCCCTGGCATGTTGTAGGATTGCTGGTCTGTTGCGGGGGACGCTGATTTCCAAACTGTTGCTGGTACTGAGGGCGTTGCTGGAACTGGTTCCGCTGGGGATACTAACCATGGTTTCCCTGGTGAGTTGGTCCTTGATTCCTCTGCTAGAAACCTTGTTGGGGATAAGCACGTGGGCGAGTGTTGCTTCCAGAAGCTTGCCCTTGGAGCCTTCTCTTCTTAGCTTCCATCTCCATGCGCTTATCGTCAATCACGATAGCACGATTCACCAAAGACTAGAAGTTAGGGTAGGTATTAGACATCAGCTAGAGCTGCAGTCCATCATAGAGTCCCTTGAGGAAACAACGTTGTTTTTCCTTGTCGTCCGCTACATCATTTGGAGCATAGCGTGATAGTTGTGCAAACTTGTCCCGATACTCCGCCACAGTCATGGATCCTTGCTTGAGGGACCTAAATTCTTCTTGCTTCAGTTCCACTAGTCCATCAAGAATGTGGTATGACCAGCAATTGTCCTTGAATTCCTGCCAGGTGATAGTAGGAGCATTGTTGGGACATCCAAACTGGAATGATTCCCACCAATCCTGAGCAGCTCCTTGGAGTTGCCTAGAAGCGTACAACACCTTCTCCAGGTCGTTGCATTATGCTATGTTCAGTTGTCTCTCCACAGCACGCAACCAATCATCTGCCTCCATAGGGTCTGAGGCATGGGTGAACACCGGTGGACGACCTTTCATGAACTCTCCATGCTTATCTCTGACCTGAACAGGCGGTGGTCCTCTTGCAGGTTCATTGTCCAAGCGCTACATCATAGCTTGCATCAGCTGCGCTTGCATTCCCAATATTTGTTCCATGGTCACAAGTGGCGGTGGTGGTGGATTTATGAGAGCATCATGTCCACGACCATTGCCTCTGCCTCTTCCTCCTCTTGCGGCCATCTGTTTTCCAATAAATGTGCAAAATTTAGAGATTTTCCAATTATAGAGAGCTTACAAAAGATAAGAAACAATGCTGAGAATTTTTTGGGCAAGATTCAAATTCAGCAGTTCAGTAAAACTGTTATAACTCAAGTTTTAGAGATCCAACAGAGGTGCACCAAGATTTGTTAGAAAGCTTAGGAGATCAGCTACAACTTTTATTTAGAACACTTTTACAGATTCTGAAACACACATGGTCAAAAGTAGAGCTAAACCGAAACTGTTCTGGGTTCCAGACAGCGCAGGAACATCAACTTGTGTCAGCTAGATCTCCCAAACCTGAACAGCTATTGATGTGATTCCAGAGACATTTGAAAGATACAGAAGTCTAGTTATCTCCACAAAATTTTCAGAATTTTGGACAGCCCAGATTTTGAGATACCAGATAAAGAACACATGCTGCTCCAGAAATCAGCACAGTAGAGATAAGATAAAGCAAAACATCTGCATTAAGGTTTCATTCTAAACTTAAGGTTCCAATCTAAGGAAGTTGTGGACATGGCCACAAACTTCCAGCAATCAAACAAATACCAAATCAACCAAGTTCACAAATTAAACATCTAATCATCCAAGTTCACAAGACCAAACAAAACTAAATATGAAACACGAACTAACGACGTGGTAATCTAGATCAAGGCACCTAACACCTATGGAGTGGTGTCAATCATGGTAAAGGACCGGCGCTTCTTCTTGTAGATGGATGGCTGCCCAAGTTGAGCTCGAAGTTCATCCACTTGCTTCTAGAGGCGTCTCTGAGCCCTCTGGGATGCACGCAGTTCTCCTTTGACTTCCTCATCCACTCCCTGCATAGCGTGGACATGCTGCACCGTTGCTTCCAGGGTTGGGTCACTCTCTGGTGGAGCCAAAACCTGCCAAACACCCTCATGATCATTTCGAGGAAGGAACCTGAAGCGATCCTCCCTCATGGCCTCAAAGCAACGACCATGGTAGTGGATGTAGGCGTTCTGTGCTGCATCCTCCATGCCATCCAGGGCATGGGCTCCCCTAGCAGGGGCACAGTGGACAGTCTCCACCTCATGTCCATTCTTGACGTCGTTCCATGCGGTGATCACCAGCTCTACCTTCCAGAAGGTAGCCTCCAATGGATGCTGGTACTTGGCACAGTGGTAGCTGATGGAGGCGTGCAAGTCGAGGTAGTAGTCGTCCAGCACGTGAGTGAGGAGGGTGTGGTAGTAGGCTGTCTCTAGGGCTAGCTTGAAGTAGTACTTGCACTTCTAGCCAATCTCCTCATCCACCACGGGGACAGCTGGAGATGGTGCAGGTGTAGGGGAAGTAGCCGTCGACTCCTCAGGTGTAGCTACGATAGGATAGACCGGCACGACAACTAGAGTAGGAACAGGTGCAGGCGTCGGGGTAGCCATCTCCTCATCGTCGGAGATGATCACAATCTCCTTCTCCGCCTATGGAGCACGTGGGGTGAACAAGGCATGATAGCCAGTAGTGCTGAGGCGAGCAGTCTTCGGGTTATGAGACATCTATAGATTTAAAGTGAGATAGAATTAGAATCAACAATTTTAAATAATAGATTAAGGTATGAAAAAGCATAAATGTTTTAATAAAATAACAAGAATTAGACAGTAAGCAAGAAACCAAAGGAGCAAAGATGCTAAAACGACCATTTTCTAACTAGGCTTACATCCTACAGTCAACACGGCTCTGATACCAATTTGTCACACTCAATTTTAAGGGTAAAATTAAATGCACAAAACTTGTGTGTGCCCAGGAATCAATCACACACACAAGCTAACAAATTATATAAAGTATCATCACGGTGTCTCATACATTAGAGTTATAATAAAACTTAGTCATATACATCACAGCAGAAAATAAAAGGTAACTCTCTCACATGGAACACCATGACAGGGAAGGTCAACTGGTTGACCACAAGCCCAAAAATCCTCAGGAAAATCTTCATACCCGTTGTCATCTGTTACCCGTCCAGGATTTTTATCCAAATAAAGAAAGTAAACAAGCGTAAGTACATCCCATACTTAACAAGTTAACATGGGGTTATGAAGCTCAAAAAGGTTGACACTAGTTTACTGCAGTTAGCATTTTTAGTAAGTCAAGCTTTTATTCTCAGGTATTATCAAATTATGCTTAAGCTCCCATTTAATCCCATATGAACAGATATCAGAGTCAAATGTATCATATATCATCATAGAACAACTTAAATGATCAACAACAAGTAACCAATTATTATGTGAGTTTTCTGGGCCGCTCGTGACCGTGAGCATGGCTGTTATAACAGTTTGTTATCCTCTGTAGAGGTGGTGCACATTCACCGCGAGTTGTGATCCCCATATGCCTGGGTTAATTACTCCCATATCACTGCCAAGGTGAGCGGGCAGGGTACACTATGAAGCCATTTCATAGGTTTCTCTAACAAGTTAGGGCCGCTAGGTTTCCTTGGCAGGCAGATGTAGGAACCCCCCTTTCCTATGGCACATATCCATCGCGGCTATACTCATAGGAACAGGGGCAGACCTATACCCAATGTGGCAAGCCCCATTTGCATCAAAAAGGTAACCTCTAACTAGCTAGAAAAGGTCCTATTACTGAGCTAAAGTCAGAGCCATATGACTCTCCTGGTTGCACTGTCAGTCCCAGCTTTTGCCGATAGATAAGTCCTTATGGAGGGCTAGGAGCAACTTGATCAAGAGTCATTTGCACCTTCGCCCTATGGAACAGTTGTTATAAATCATGTTAAACTCTTAGTTCCATAGAATCATTCATCATCATGTAGATCAAGTTCAGTTAGAGCACTAGCAATCTACCCATATGCATTTAACCCATAGGAGACAAGGAACATGATAATCAATCACTAGGATGTCCTTACGGGTATCAAAATTAGACACATGCAAATGAGTAATTGATTAAAGTGAAATAGGACATCAAGGTAGGCCCATGCTATACTTGCCTTCACAAACTCTTGCTGGTCCTGCTGGTCGTCGAAGAATTCTTGGTCTCCAATGTTCTCCTCACCGTCTGAACGCGACCAACACGGCAACATACGACATTCCCAAAAGCATTCATGCAAATCAAACATTCCTATCATTAGAATAGTACACCAATAGTATAGAAAACAAGATAAAATGTTTGTCAAAATAATCTACGTCAACGCGAAGTTCACGAAAAATAGAGCTAAAATGCGAAAGTTATGATTTAAACGGGATTTCCTATAGCAATATATTTAATTAAATCTAACCATGAAATTAAAAAGTTCCAAACTTGACTATCAGTGATTCTAACATGTAGATCATGAAATTACGAAGCTAACGCGATTTGAACGGATCAATTCGGAGCTAAAACGACAATTTTATAAGCAAAACAGTTCAAATGACATTTCTGTAAATACTGAAAATGTATTTTAGACTAAGCAGTGAATTTTATGCTTTCAAAACGAGAATGCATATTTAGGGATTTACGCTATGGATTGCGGGTTCAAATAGATGAAAACCGAGGGGCTCTTAAGCTATTTGACCTCCGAAGAGGTATCTTCTAATCTTGACCGTAGATTGGAAAATGGACGGCCAGAATACAATCTGGGGGAGAGAAGAGAAGGGAGACCCGGCCGGCACAGTGACGCCGGTGGCAAACTCGGGTGGCACGGTGGCCGCCATGGCCGGCGGCCGAAGCTCGTGGGCGCATGCAATAATGGCCAAACAGGCCGCCAAAAGCCAAGGGAAAAGGTCGGGAAGAAAGAGGAGAGCGAGGGGAGGCTCACAGCGGGGAAAAACGATGACGGAGTCGGCTCGGGGAAGACGGCGACGCGGACGGTGATCTTCGGTCAGCGGTGCTCCTCCGTGCAACGGTTGCTGGGGCTTTCGAGGCGAGAGCGAGCAAAAACAGATCGGGGAACAGCAGGGGGCGCGTGGGGGGGGGGGCTCGGCTCCTTTTTATTGAGGCCGAGGAGCGGGGGAGAGGCGCTCCCACGATCGAAGGCGTGAGCGCGGCGGTGGTTGCGCCAGGCGTGCGCAGGGCGGAAGGTTGGGGGCGGCGCTGACACGCGGGCCCGAGCCGTCAGTTATAGGGCGCAGGGAGCAGGCGCGCGGTGCGGTTAAGCGCACAGTGCTAGGCCAGCGGTTGCTCGTGAGTTGGGCTGGCGTGGCTTGTTGGGCCGAACGGCTGAGGCGGTTGGGCTGGCGGCTGGCGCGGAGGAAAGGACCAGCGGGCCGAAGGAGCTGGGCCAACGGGCCGAAATGAGAGAGAGGAGAGAGTGAGAAGGATTTTCTTTTTTTTCTTTTTCCAAATAGATTCCCAAAAACATTTTCAAATAGGTTTTGAATTCATTTGAACTTTGAATCAAGATCAATCATCACAAAATTAGATATGCAGCAGCATGTATGCATCAAAAAGTTTCTAACCTTATTTTTAATTTTAATTCCACAAAATTTATTATTTTCCTATATTTTAATGCACACATATTTGCATAAATAAATCATATTTACTAATTTTAAAAGAATGTCATTTTTAGGGTGTTACAACTACTCATTAAGAGCTCTCAACAGAGCTACACTAAAGAGCTCCACTAGATGAAACTAAGCTACAAGGCAAGCTCTCAATTCTAGCTACACTAAAGAGCTTTCTAGAACTAGTTTGTGGAAAAGTAAAAGAGTGAGTAAGGTGATTATACTCCCACATCGAGGAATGAACCAATCACAATATGATGACAACCAATTCACTGGGATAATTCCAATCACACAATAGACACAAGATTTTCTCCCGAGGTTCACATGCCGCACACAATAGACACAAGATTTTCTCCCGAGGTTCACGTGCTTGCCGGCACACTAGTCCCTATTGTGTCGACCAACACTTGGTGGTTCAACGGCTAAGAGGTGTTGCATAAACCTTGTCCACACAATTGGACACCACAAGAACCTACCCACAAGTGAGGTAACTCAATGACATGAGCAACCCACTAGAGTTACCTTTCAGCTCTCCATCGGGGAAGGTACAAGACCCCTCACAATCATCAAAGATGGCCACAAACAATCACCAACACGTGCCGAAGCTCCTCTGCTGCTCCAAGCCATCTAGGTGATGGTCACCACCAAGAGTAACAAGAAATCCGGAGCCACAACGATCCCCAAGTGCCACTAGATGCAATCACTCAAGCAAATGCACATGGAATCACTCCCAATCTCACTATGATGATGAATCATTGATGGTGGTGAGTGGGAGGTGTTTGCTTAGGCTCACAAGGATGTCAAGAATGTTAAAGTGCCATTAGAGTGAGCCCCAAGATGGCCAAACACTATTTATAGAGCCCCTCAAACAAATAGAGCCATTAGGGTCAAGGGAGGGGGCTCTGCATACTAACCAGATGTTGGCAGTCACTAACAACAACATTTGACCATCAATTATTATCCAAAATGGGAGAAGTAAACAAACTTTTTACACATATGCCTTTATTATTGACATAGTTCCACAAGTATTGGAGCAAATATGTTTTGCAGGACACATATTCGAATACAAGTGAAAAATAAACAAAACCACATCAAAGTACGCCATATATCAAAGCGTAAAGCAGATCATTTGCAAAGAAAAAGAAGAAGGCCCATCCAAATGCCAATTCTAGGCCAAGCATCAGTGTAGACATGGTCTAGGCCCACCTAGCAACCGACTAGAGAAGGACAGTGGCCAGACACGCTAACTAGGGTGTAGGCGCACCCTAGGTGCGGCCACACCACCGCCACCACCTCTAGGGCCCACGTTGCTTAGGCAATATCATTAATGCAAGGGGAGGTCAGTTACATAGGGGTTTCCATGATAGCACGCCAAACCAACGTCACACTAGACTAAGAAGAGGGGAGGTGCTCACCATTAAACACACCATCATTTGGAGCTACACCTTACTACCACCTCTTGTACTTTTTCTTTTAGTAGTTTTGTGAGCAAGTCAAAAGCTACTTGGAGAGCTTGTCTCCTTAGAAGAAGAGCACTTTGGTATGAATAATACTATGACGAGTTCTTCCATAGTCATGCTCTCATATCATTTATATAGTAGTGCATATAAACTAGAGTATAGTTTTCATGTTATAATCATGATATATGAACTAGCATATAGTTTATGTGTTATGATCTTAATCATTCGTATAAATTGTATGAGTAAAAGGAGAACTAGGGTTCAGGTGGTGATTCGTCGTTCCTTTGGGTTTGCCTATATTCTTGCTTGTCAGTCTGTAGGGTTAGAGTCCTAGGAGGATATAGGTAGTTTCCTTATACATGAGCGTGCTGCTCGGGTGCACGAGAACCTTCAGATATGATGGTATCCCACGGTTGAGGGGTAGGTGGTAGGTGGTGATAGCCGTATTTGTCCCTTGTAATCCCCCACATTCTGGTATTGTGTAGGAGTCTTAAAGTCTCTCAAGCTTGCTGGCAGACCAGTTCTCGGAGATCTCCCCACCCATCTTAAACTTAGCTCTAACTCTATATTAGAACATGCCGACTCCATGTAGGAATATTCTTTTATTCTTTATTTTCCTTTTATCCTTGAGGTTGGCCTAGATGTGTGTCCACTATTCTTGATATACTGTTTTTACCCCTATCATGCACTATGGTCTGCTATGCAAGTATGTAATCAGTGTTTGTGCTCATGCTAGACTCTTAATACCTTGCCCTCCTTTGGAAAAATATAAAAAACGATTACCTAAATACTTCCGGGTGAAATGCTACAATGATAGATCTGTGCGCTTACGGATATTTTCTGTAATCATTAAGAACTATCATAGTTGGTGTTTCTTGGAGGCGTTGCTAAGATTAACTCAATCTTAGTAATGGTGTTAAGAAATAAGAACAGACATTTCTGGCACCACTGCCGGTGATGGACTTAAAACCTCCTCACTTATTGATTGCGCTAAGAAATGCCAACAAGCATTTCTAGCACCATTGCCGGGGATGGACTTGAAACCTCCTCACTTGGTGATTGCGCTAAGAAATGCCAACACCGGACAAGCCGGTCAGGTTGACCGGATGCACTGCGCCAGCGTCCGGTCGCACATCTGTCATCACGTGGCCTCCTGTGTTCAAGCACAACCACCCAATCTCAATGGTAACTAAATAGTCAGCTCAAATCAAATAACGATCGGACACGCCTCTCGAGAATGACCGGATGCCAAAGACTCAGAGTCCGGTCATCATGATCTCTATGTAGAGAGCTCCCCGAGCGCACTTTTATTGACTGGACGCATCAAGTCATAGTAGACCGGACGCTCCACTAAGTCCGATCCTCGCTCAATTATAAACCATCAACATAACCTGTATTTATACTTAATTCCATCACCAAACATAGGTATAGGTGTCTAAACTAATAAATTCCATGAGTTTTAGTGAATCTGTGTTTTTAGCAAGGTTTATATAGAAAACTATTAAGGGGGACCTATTCATCAAATGTAGCACCTGGTTTTAACAACAAAACTAGATACACACCATATGTGAGCCTAGGAAGTCAAATCTCACATATAGCTACAAATAAGGGTAATATCGAAAGACAATGCTCAAAATATAACGTACTTAGTATAAACATTATAACCTTAGATAGCATACAGCGGAAAGACAACTCCGATCTTTGGGTGAAGGCTCCAATTCCACAGGGACAACTAACTAGTTGATCACAAGCCTAATTTCTCCAAACTCTAGCAATCTGGTACCCATCCGGGATTTTTCCAAAGATCTAAAAAGTAAAGCAGGCGTAAGTACATGTCGTACTCAACAAATATAACATGGGGTTCATGAGGCTCAAAAGGCTGACACTGGTTTAACTACGATTAGCTTTTAATGAGTCATGATTTTAGCAATTGGGTTGCAACAAGTTCATTCACAAGCCCATATAAACACATGATCAGGTAAACATGAATAATGAATAGCATAAACAGTAATCATTAGTGAGCATTTTCATCATCAGTATCATCTGTGTTTATCATCTATTCTGTAAATATTCCAAGGCCGCTCATGACCGTGAGCATAGCTGATATACTAGTTTTACACTCTACAGAGGTTGTAAACTTTCACTGTGAGTCATGATTTACCCTTTCGCCCGAGGTAGCTAATCTCTTGACCCACTTCCAAGGAAGGTCGGTAGGGTTCACTATAAAGCCTTTGAAAGGTTCGTCTAACAAGTTAGGGCCATTAGATTCACTCGGCAAACAGATATAGGAAACCCCCTATCGAATGGCACCATTCCATCACGGCTATACACATAAGAGTAGAGGTTGTCCTATACCTGATTTGTCAAGCCATTCTTATGACAATAAAGGTAACCTCTAACAAGCTAGAAAAGGCCCTCATACTGAGCTAAAGCTAGAGCCATGTAGCCCTCACAGCTGTACTGTAAGTCCTGGATGATCACTTATAGATAAGTCATTAGGGAGAGGAATCTAGAGCCCCATAAAAACAGCCCAATGCTCTAGCCCCATGTTCCATGTTGCTAAAAAGCATCTTTTAGTGTTTATTGCATATTAGATTTGTCAAGTTACAAGATCATGGCTTTAGTTGAGCACTAGCATCATACTACCCAATGCAATAACCCAAAGGTATCAAGGTACATGGTAACAAAGTACTAGGGAATCCTTAGTGGTAATCAAGGTAGACACATGTAGCATGAATTAAATAATTAAAGGTGAATAGGACAACAAGGAAGATCCCATGCTATACTTGCCTTAAACTTAGATCCTTCTTCTAATCCAAATCTTCAAAGATCTGCTTCTGGATTCACCACGTATAACTCACCGACTAGATAAGATCATAAAGCACCACACAAGCATCCATGCAATCATACTCAAAGCAAACAATATGTCTAAATTAGAACAGTACACCAAACATAAAATAAAGATGAAAAGTTTGAAAAGCGAATCTACATCGCTACGGACACATAGATGCGAAAAGCACTCTAATCAGAGCTACGGTGAAAGATACATTTACCGATAAATTTGCTTTATATGTGGAAAATAAAACTATAGGCATCATTTATAAATTCATATATATAAGATATTTTATAAATATTATAAATTGAATTATGTCAAATCCAGATTTGATTTATAAAACTAAAGTAAAACAAATCATATTTTATTTATAAAATCCAGTTGCATAATTATTAATCAAGATATGATTTAAACCATAAAATTTTAGAAATAGTAATATGGTAAACACAATTACTAACGCATAGATCTCGTCACTATGAATCTAACACAACTTGAACAGGTCAAATCAGAGCTAAAGCGTAGAAGATATGAATTTAATAAGATTTCCTTTTATTAAAATAATAGATTAAATCTAACCTCGAATTTTAAAAGTTGAAAACATACTTAACAGTAGTATGAACATGTAGAATATGAAATTACGAAACTAATGCAAGTTGAACGGGTCAAATCGGAGTTAAAACGTATTCTGGTTCTAAACCGAAGAAACTATGCTTTCCAAAGAAGAAAACATAATCTGTGATTGCGCTTTGGACCATAGGTTGAGACCTAAATAGTTGTAAGGTTTTTTTTTGAAAAAACACCAGCGAAGGGGTATCTTCTAATCTGAGCCCTTGATTTTGAATCAGACGGTTCAAATTGATTAGGAGCGCTGTCGGTCGGAGGGGAAGACCAGCGCAGTGGCGCTGCCATTGCCGACGACAATGAGGTTGCCAGCGAGCGTAGAAATCGACCTACGACCATGTCTTTGCAATGTGAAGGCACAGGGAGATAGAACAGAGCACGATGAACTCACCTAGAGGGTTCCCGATGGCAGAGACAGCACGGAGTCGACGCGTGGCTTGGTGAGGCAACGACGGACGGCAGCACATGCTCGCTAGGGCAAGGTCGGCACCTGCGGCACCCTAGGGTTGGGGTAGAGAGGCGGTGCTGTGTAGGCTCAGCTTATATGGGGTGGCCTGGTGTAGCGCACACGATAGGGGAGGAGTCGGGAGCGGCGTAGACACAGCCTTGGAACGCACGAGTCTGAGTCGATGATGAGCCGAGGTAGGAGGCGGAGCTGACGGGCAGACCTAAGCTGTCAGTGAAACAAGGCGGGGGATGGGTGCTTGCGCGGCTTTGGCCTGGGCCAGCCTTCTTGCTGGGCCGCAGCAAAAATAGAAGAGGGGAAACAGAAATGGCTGGCTAGGCTTGTGCGCGAGAGAGGTAGACTGAGATGGGCCACTGGGAGCAAAGGCCGAGTAGGGAAGTATGGGTGGGAAGCGGGCCGCATAGTTGGGAGGAAGGGAGCTGGGCCATCCAGCTAGAAGAGGAGGAGAAAAGATTTTCCATTTTTTTGTTTTCAAAACCAAATTCAAATGTAAACCAAATCAAAATCAAATAGAGTTTCAAATATACTTTCCAATTCAAATAAAAATGAGAAGTTTTAGCAAGTTTTCCAAAAATAATTTTTACAACTTTTTAAATTCTGTTATTTTCAAATTTTCTTTTCTTTTATTTCCAAGCCAATTTCAAAGACATTTTTAAATTGATTTTGAATTTTGGATTCAACCACCCATTACAATAGATCAAATGCACTAGCATGTATGCACATCCATATTGCTACTCCTTATGATAAATTTTAATTTAATGAAGAATCATTATTTCCTATATTTCATGTGCATAAAAATTCCAAATTAAATGTTTTTAATTCTATTTCCATAAGTGCAAATTTTAGGGTGTTACATCAAAGAAATTATGGGTCGGCCCCACCATAGGCTGACCGGCCCCTGGGCCCACCTGTCAGCCTCCTTGTTGTAATGTCATCCTTTAAGTTGGTTTGCCTAAGGGCTCACGTATGATGCTCCGCCTATATACTAGTCCCTGCCACCCTCCCTAGAGCCATCCTGAAACCCCAATTCATATCATGAGGATCAGAGCCAGCTATCAATAGAAGATTAGTCCTCCATAGGATCTAGTCATGTAAATAATAGTGAGATAGAGAGTGAGGGAAGAGTTTGGAGGAGATGCCGGCCTGTCAGTGCTCTCGCTATAGCTTGTACCTTGGCGAATCCAAGTTTTACTTAAGCTTGCCTTCGAGATTTCTTTAGTAATTAACTTCTGATTCAAGTAAGTAATTGTTTATATTGTTCATCAGGATCATGACTCTCTTTTGAGTGCTTTCATCTATAGATGCTCTAGGTTAAAGTATTAATCATAAGTGTAAGAGTGGTGCTTAGACTTAGGTTAATTGTGGATGCACCCTGCATTCCGGACGGTGGTAGATCGCATGTGTGACATCAGTTCTATATAGCTTGTACTATATAGCTTTGTTGATCCTTTGTAGTCCACATCCCATCTATAGGCACATGTAGGATGTGGTTACGAAGGAACGCATCCTCTACTAGTGGCTTTCCCTAGTAATGTCCTTAGTTGAATAGTAGAAGACATAGCTTACCCAAGTCAGAACTAGAGAACCTTAGTTTTCCACTCTACGCTCCTATTTATCTCAACCTTGTTGCCACCCCTAGTTAAGTTAGATCGTACTTACTCTCACATATTTCCCTATGGATACGATACTTGGAATACTTCTAGGTGAAATCTACAGCTCCGTGCGCTTGTGGATTTATCTATGTGCGTTAAATATACCAACAAGCTTTCTGGTGCCATTGCCGAGGAAATGGTTGCTGAATTAACTTCGAGCCTAGCTAATATTTTATCTTTTATTCTTTCTTTTATTTTATTTTTTCTTTTTCTTTTAGCATGGATTCCACTCCTATCTATCAATATGCTAAACCCATAAGCGCAAGCCTAGAGCAACCAAAATCTTCAAAGCACATCCTAACACCTGGCTATGAGCCGCGTCTGTGTTTTATAAAATGAATTCAGGATAAATCCTTCTCAGGAGAAGGCAACAAAAACCCATACTCATACCTACAAGAGTTTGAATAGACTTGTGCATGCTTGCATATCGCTGGCATGTCTGACAAAACCATAAGATGGAAGTTGTTTCCATTCTCTTTGATGGGAAGAGCTAAACATTGGTACACTCAAACCATAGAAAGTATGCAAGGAGATTGGGAAACGTTATACTCTAAATTTTGTTTATGTTTTGTTCCCATCTCTAAAGAGGTTAGCCTTCAGAAAGAGGTTCTAAATTTTAGACAACTAGAAGAAGAATCTCTTGGTACATCGTGGGATCATTTTAATGAACTCATCATCAGTAGCCCAAACCTTGCCATTCAAGACCCTGTACTTCTTCAATATTTTTACATCGGTCTTAGCAAAGATTCCATGTAATCCCTTGATGCAGCCTCTAGAGGAGCTTTCCTCCATTTGTCTACTAGTGAAGCAAGGGCTATGATTGATAGAATTAGTGGAAATACTCCCTGCACTAACATTCATAATGAAATCCCTGAGGAAGAGAAGAAATCATCTCCCGATCAAGAAGAGGAAGTTCTGATAGCCAAATCACAACCACTTCAATACCAAAATTTAGCTATCAATCGTGAACCATCAACACCCCAAAATCCTCCAAAGGAAGAAGAAATTCAACCTTTGGAAATCCCTTTTAAGGATGATCTTTTTATGCTAATTTTAGGAGAAGCCTATTGCTACATAAGAGGCCTTCGAATGAATATAATTCAAATCCTCTCAAGAAGAGATCTCTTAGGAAGTATCCTTATTCCCATGTAGGACATTAGGAAGAACTCAAGGGTGTCATTTCAAGTAATGCCATAGAAGGAGAGCTGAGCCATCTAGAAGCCATTACTATCCTCTCCCCTTCTATGTCCACATTAGATGTCTCATCTGAACCCATCTTTCAACCCATCCTTGACCCCGATGATCCCTCTTGTGCTCTCTCCTAAGTCTCATGATGACCCTAGAAATCCACTAAGACAACCAAAGCACAGGAATCATGAAGGCCACAAGGATGACCAAAAAGAGCAACAACAATGGCTAGAATATATTAAGAACTTGTATGCCGCTGCTAAAGAATGGGTGGACAAGGATGAAGCCTTATGGGTAGAATCCAAACCTGGCTTAGATCCAAATAGTGAGCTTAAATCAATCTCTTTAATAAATATGACTCATCCAAGTTTGGAGGAGGCCTTAGACGAGATCAACCTGAGAGCCAACAATCCATGGAAAATCTTGGACAATAAAACATCCAATGAATGTCATAGGCATGGAATGAAGGAGACAATGTTTCCGCCTATAGACATTCATGAAGAAACACCCTTAGAGTATAAAAAGAAAGATAACATGATTCAACGAGCATGGAAGTTATTTCATAAACACCTCATCAAATTCATGCTCGCATGAGAAATCTCCTAAATTAATTGGTCTCTCCAACATTGCCACAGATGAGATCTTCAACCCCCTCATTCTTCTTGTTCATAAAGACTTTGAAAGACTAGTTGTAGATGCATATGTTTATCATAAATATTGGAGATCTCGTTGTGGGAATCTTGAGATAGATACACAAAGGTTGATGTTAGAGAGGAAACCACTTCACCAACTTGAGTGCAATTAGAAGGTTCCCAAGGATGAGATTTTGTCCTAAAGCAAGCACTTTTGAGAGATAACATGAGCTTTCACTTCTTGCTATAATGCCCTTTGTGAAGTGAACATAGAAACATAATTGTGAAAATATTCTTTTGGGTATTTTTGTCACTAACCATTCTAGGTTTGAAGCAAAAAGAATGAAGGATGATAACTCAAGGTATGTCCAACCAATCATCATGCTATACTGAATCACATCCATCCAAACTTGACTTTGTCTTGCAAAATTCAAGCCTGGGGGATGGGCTTCTTTGAAAAATCTTATGCCATGTTGCTAATTCAACTTGGTTGTCTCTACCTTTAAATCATGCTCAACAACAATCATTCTCTTTCATCTCCAATTGAATAAATCTATGTAATGCTTTCATGCTACCTTTCTTTACTATAGTATGTTCGAGGTTTGGAATATGTTCATACATCTTTTAAATTAAGCATGGAGCTTAGTTTAGGGGTGTTGATCGTACTTCCAAAGGGTTTTAAATTAAGCATGGTGCTTAGGTTAAAATGCCTTCCTGAGTCAAATTTGACATTGTGTCTTGGTTAATTTTTTAACCAAGAATACACTATAGTAGATATTGGTCATTTTGTTGGACTAACCCTATGCAGGAAACATTTAATTCAATATTAGTAAGTCACAAGATGAATTCAACTCAAAGATGAAGAAAGGCACATGACGAACTCCAATAACATTGCGCAAAGAAGACATGGATCATTCAACATGGAAGAAAGAACTATAGTACCAAAGTTCATCCACTTTGTCTTTTGCTGCAAGTTACCTTTGCCTTGAGCCATGCCTATATAAAACATGATCTCTATACTAAAGTAATCCCAAAATCATCTTTTCATCAGCATAGAGGGAAATTACAAAATTCTAGACAAACAACCCATGTTTCAAAATTGTATATTCCTTTAGGTATGTGCTATCCACTTATCCTTTGCAGGCATAAAACAATGAGTGAGGCAAAATATCTAACGAAGTGGCAAGATTGAAGAGCAAAAAGATAGCATGACAAAAGGATGAGAAGAAAAGGTGTGAACTAGGAAACAAGAAGATCATGAATAGCTCAAGCTACGAGACTAGCCTAACAAGGAAAACTTCAAGAAAAAGGGAAGGACCATTATGAGTCATCTACCCTTCGTCATATGGTGACATTATGCTCCAATGACAAAAGTAACATCCTAAGGTAAATGGTCATTATTTTAAAAGCTTTTTTTTAAATTCTAGTAGGCACATAAATAAGAAACAAAATATGTTTGAGTTATTATTTACCTGATCAAACCTGATTAGCTCAACATGTCTTGTTCTTTAAGCTTGTTCCTAGCACCACTTTCATGATCCCATAGTCTTAACCAAATAAGCTAAATAGTGCAATCCTAATTCTAGAAGATGATAGTCATAATCATGTAAAGATTAATACCTTATGGACAATCCTTCCATAGGTTAAGCAGCTAAATCTTTTGATCTTATGACCCATGACATAAGTGAACAAAACACACAACATCAACTTCATCTTATTCAATGTGCCTAAAGTTAGAGAAAAATAAGTAAAGGTTCTGTTCGTGTTTTCCCACTGACAGAGCCTATGTACTTGATCTCTACCTTATCTTATGGGCAGGACACACTTCAAGCAAAGTGTGGGGGAAGACATTCGGCTCCCCAATTTCTACAAGTAAAGGTTCTAAACCTGCTAAACCAAAATCAAAACTCAAAACCAAGATGGGTTTGGCGGAAAAAGGTGATATCACCATTAGAGGCACCACCACAAGAATCCTCATCTTCAGAGCAAACCGAGGTACTTGGTCAATGAACTTCACAAGGAGAAGTCCAGTTCGAAGGACTTAAAACACCAAACCCTCACCGAAAGAGCTAGCTTGGAGGAGAAACACTCCCGTGTATCCAGGTAAGTATGCTTTCCCTTTATTCTAGTTTTAGTTTCTTTTAAATAGTTAAGAAAATGGTGAATTGAAAGCAAAATAAAAAGGTGTGCCTAGTTTGCTTTAATTTTTTTTAAGAGTTGAATAAAATAAAGAGGACTCAGAATAATGTCTTAAATGGAAATGATGAATAGTTGCTCTATTGTAATTCCTTTCAAGTACCTAGTTTTCAGCCTCAAATTCTCCCGAATTTTGGATACGACTAATTTGATATAAAGATTTACTCTGAACTTGAAACTCATGGGTAGTGAATGCTTGATCTAAGACTAGGTAATTGACAGATATGATATGAGAAGGTCTAAGCTGCTGTTTATCTTGTTCCAAGTGACACTAAAGTTCTGGAGGTTTATCTTTTGAAAAACACAAAAATGCTATATGATGGATTCCTATATGACAAAGCTTGAATTCCCACCAGAGCCATACATGTTATTTAGGCTAGGAAAACCTCCACCTATATGTTGCTTGCTTTTGCATTGAATTTTGTCAAGCTTTGTTGACCCTTATGAGAGGTTTGTCATGCTCTTAAAATCAAGATCATGTACACACCACAGATACTTGCTGCTCCTACACTGGGAGTATGCAAAACATGCCTTCCATTTAGACCCACAAAAAATGTTTTATTCCTACACTAGGAGTGAACACAAAATATGCTTGATAGTTTTTTCATCCACCAAATAAATGCTCCAAGTTCTTGTTGCTATCTCTCAAAGTTTTGTTGCAGAAAAGAGACATAGGGCTATGAAAAAGTTATTCATAAAAAAAGGAAGAAAAAAGATATGAGAAAAAATGGACAAGTGTCCAAGATATTTAAAACAATGGGTACTTAGATGCCCACTTGAAAAAAATAAAAGAGAAAGAAAGATGAAGAAGATAGCCCCTGCTCTCTAAGAAATGTTTCCAAGTTTCAAAAGAGAGATATGTTTTCAAGGAGCATAGTAGAATTAGGTTAGCCACCATATATCCACACACATGCACATCATGATTTGATTGTATGACTCAACTTTATTTGGATCCATTGTTTGACTTTACAATATATGCATTGCAAGTATGCTCTAGCTTTCTCTCTACCTATGAACTCCACATAATCCTTAGTAGTAGGAAGAGAAAAAATGGCATAACATCTTTACTGCCTTTGGTGAGGATCCACAAATAACACATATATTGAGAGACTTGAGAGTGTCATACAATCGAATCTCTGAGTTTTATTTTAAAAACTTATAAAAACTCTAGAACAATGGTGGAACAAAGAACTTCAGACATAGTGCTTGACTTGATTGTTCTATCTTTCAATTGCTCAAGACCTAAGTGAAGGCTAAGAAGCCCCATGGTTGAAGGTAATATGGGTAAGTTTGAAAGTCAGATTAGTTTATTCTAACCTGGAGGAGAATTTTTTATTGAACACATGTGTACTTTTGAGGCGTGAAAACATTGTAGGAACTCCTCATCCATTGCTGAGTTTCGCTTTGCTTAGGTACTGACAAGATTAAGTTTGGGGGAACTTGTTGATGGTCACTAACATCAATTATAAACCATCAACATAACCTATATTTAAACTAATAAATTCCACGAGTTTTGGTGATTTTGTGTTCTCAATAGGGTTTATCCAGAAAATCGTCAAGGGGGCCTATTCATCAAAGGAAATTACGGAATTCCACTGTGTAAACAGTGTGGGAACATTCTAGAAGACTCTAGGAGGCTCTTCATTGAAGCAGACCCTAAGGGCTATCATGTGGGCTGGTTGGCCCCACCTGTAGGCCACCTGGCCCTTGGGACCACCAATCAGCCTCTACGTCACAATGTCCGTTCTCCACCGCCTCCGAAGTTGCATCTACACCATCCTTTAAGTTGGTTTGATCCAAGGGCTCACGTTGGACGCTCTAGCCTATATATATCAGCCCCTGCCACCCTTCCTAGAGCCATCCTGAAACCTTAATTCATATCATGTGGATCAGAGCCAGCTATCAAGATAAAATTAGTCCTACATAGGATCTAGTCTTGTAAATAATAATGAGATAGAGAGTGAGGGAAGAATTTGGAGGAGATGCAGCGCTGTTCTTGCTCTCTCTATGACTTGTACCTTGGTGAATCCAAGTTCTACTTGAGCTAGCCTTAGAGATTTCTCTGGTAATCAACTTCTAATTCCAGTAAGTAATTGTTTATATTGTTCATCAGGATCACGACTCTCTTTTGAGTGCTTTAATATATAGACACTCTAGGTTAAAGTATTAATCATAAATGTAACCATGGTGCTTAGACTTAGGTTAATCATGGATGCACCCTACATTCTAGATGGTGGTAGATCATGTGTGTGACATCAGTTCTATATAGCTTGCACTATACAGCTTCGTTGATCATTTGTAGTGCATGATGAGGACATGACACCCATGCATATAACCATGTTTGGCACATGGTATGGAGAGGTAGGAGGCCAGCAAGGGTTTCCAAGTCAAGAAGTAGGTCCGAGGCTAATTCGGTGTAACACCTCGGGTGTTAGCCTTGCATAACTTGACTTGCATAACATGAGCATGAGCATCAAGCATTCATAAATCATCATTTACAATTGAAACATTGGATCAAAACATATGAAACATTTCTTGTTATTTCATGTTTCTTGGAACATATGCATATGATCTTGTACAAATGAATGCAAGTGGGTAATGCTAGTCACTAAAACACCTTAGCTATACTTAGGTTAGCAAAAGGAACCTTGTTCATGAAGGCCATATCTCATGATCAAGCATTTGAGTGTTATTTCATGTGTTGGGCTGAATAGCTATATGAGTGACTACTACTTGAAATGCTTAAATGACCTTGCAAATTGTTTTAACATGCTTAGAGTATCATCATGAACAACTTTGGTATTTAGTGCTAGGGCTAGTTTGGTCATTTAGCCATGGTTTGAATGTGCATCATGATTTCAAAGTGACAAGTTTGACTAAAGTTGAACTAGGTGTTAGAGACCTTGCATGGAGGAGTTCACTAAAGCAAAGTTGTAGTGTTTGACATAAGGAACAACTTTGATTTTTGGGTCTTTGACTGATTCTGCTCCTAACATGTGTGAATTTGAGTTTCAAAAATCAGTGAAATCATAATTTCTACACTTAGCAAATTTTTGCTAAGTCGTGAACACTGTCAGCCTGACAAGCCGACTTTGAGCATGATTTTACTCGGTTTAGGTTGCGAATTAGAGTATGCTGCCTTAACAAGAGTTGGAGATGGTACATGGGTCTACAACTTCTATTCAGTACGTTTGCACGAAGGAGCCACCATTTAGCCGGTAAATCAACGAGAAAACGCGCTGTCAGGCTCGGCCATCGCGCGACTGACGAAACTGAATCGACTGAATCACGGCGTCATGGCCGACCGGCTTCAGGCTTCGCACGCCGCGTGGCGCGGGAAATGGCCGCGCGTCGCCGCCGGTCTGTCTGCGCAGGCCACGCCGCGCCCGAGCGCGCCTTCTTCACGCCAGCACTCGCCCGCAACGCCCAGCGCCTGCATTTTCGTTTTCCCGGCTCCTCCTTCGCCGTTCGCAGCGCCCGCAAGCACAGCAGCAGCGCCGCCGTCGCCGTTGATGGCACAAGCCTCGCCTAGCCACTTCTCCATCACCGCAACCGCATAGCCGTCTTCCCCGCGACTTCCTGCGCCAGCCATTGCCCGCCGTTTCAAGCTTGGTGAGCTCTAGCCCCGCACACCGCCTCGCCGGAGTTCCGCCGCAAGCCCCGTCGTCGTGGCCACGCCGCCACAGTCCCCCTCTCCCAGCGTTAGCTAGTGCGCTAGGTCCGCCGTAGTACCCCGGTGCTCGTCCGAGCCTTAGGTCGGGCCACCGAGGACGTCACCGGCGTTTTGCCGTGGTCCAGCCTCGCCGTTCCGCCATGGCCGCCGCCGCTAGCTCTAGGGTCAGCAATAGGGCCGGCCAAGTGGCTCTATAGGTTCGCCTGGTCATGTAGGTCCTACCCTGATGACCTCACCGCTGGCGAAGCTCGCCGTCGTCGAGCCGCAGCCGCGCAGTGCCCAGCAGCGCCGCTGCTCTGCTCCGTGTCTCTGATGCGTGGGGTCCCCTGACCAGCGGGTCCCACCTGTCAGCGACAGCAGTAGTGTAGGCTAAACCATTTTGAATCCAGTTTTTGATTGGTTTTGTTATTTTTGTATCTGCAGATTGGTAGCTCCAAAAATGTTGAAATAAATATGGTTGTGTTCCTTAGGAAGTGTAGTATTTAGGAAAAATATGTTCTTGGCTTCAACAGTAGAAATTTCTGGAGATTTAAATAGGGATTTCAAATGTGCTTTTGAATGCATTTAAATTTGTTTATTTTATATCTAGAATTCCTGTGCTCCAAAAATTATGAAATTTTTGTGGTGGGCTATTTTGGTCATACATGAGCTTGGATAAAAATTTGAGAACCAGTGCATGTGTAGATCTATAGTTATAGATTTTTCTTTTATAAATAGTTAATCCTTGCATGAATTTTTATAAATTAATTATAAGTCCAAAATTCATGAAATTTGTTGGAGATGATACTAGTACCATATGGATGTTAAGAAAAATAAGAAATCTGTTGCTTGACACTTTTCAATAGGATTTTCCATTTATGCTATTTCAAGCCTTGCTTCCTTATCATTTTTGTATAGGATGTTCTACTTAGTAAAATGACATGAAAGTTTTATAGTAGCCCTTTGATAGCATTAGAAGGACTCTGTAAAATTTTGAGAATTTATTAAGCACATTTGATATATATTTATTATTTAGCCTAGATATCTAAATAAAATAATAAAGGCAATTTAATAAATAGTTTGGGCTTCACCATTATATCATCTTAACTGTATTTGGTATGCTTACACTGTTGGTAGGTTATATGTTGTTAAATTTTGAATGATTACCTGATGTAGAAATATTCTTACTTTATATTGCATGTTAACACATTTCTGGACTGATTCTAGAGTGTAATGAGTTACATGTTGAAACAAGTGTAGACTGTAAAAATGGTTAATAACAAAGTTGTAGAAAATTTGATAAGCTTTCCAGAAAGTCCAAGATCACTGTCTTTGGATTTGTAGAACTCCAGTTATGAGTAAAATAAGTAGCTGCTGGTTATGGTGTAGTCGATGCATTGTAGAAATAGTTAAGTAATAATTGAGAAGAGATATGCACCTACTCAAACAACGCGATGCACTTGTTAACATCTATGCATTCGTGATACTCATACCATACTCATGCATCTAGGATCGGAGGAAGAAATCACGTTGCTGGAATTCGAAGAAGCAGAGGAAGGGAACCCGCAGGAAAATCCGCAAGTCCCCGCTCCCGAAGGCGTGGAGCAGAACCCTGAAGAGCTTCCGGAGTGCCCTGACCATCGCCCTACTTCCTTTCTGCGAGGCAAGCCCCGGAGCATTATAAGTCTCCCAGTAATTTACAAATGTTTACTTACGTATTTATGATTGATGCATTAGGTTATAAGAGTTGAATGAAACCACTTGATGCATGTACATTCCTTGTCCAGATATTAACCCTTTAACCGGTATAGGTCCAGGATCGAATATATGCTTAGCCATGCTTAGACCGGTAGAAGTCGGGTGATGTCCTGTCACCTGCGAGATATAGGTGGATACCGGAGCACGGTTGGCTATATCTGCTATCGTGGAACAGAACCATGTGGTAAAAGTAAATTGAGACCGGACGGGAGGTCGATAGGGAAGCAACAAGGCATGGAGGTCTTGGGTGTGGACTTATCCCCGTCTGTGTCGATCAAGGACCATACCGTTGTTGGAACTTCTGACAAGATTGAACGCATGCCTCTCACTTAGCTGGCCGGATAACTCGTTCCGACCGCGAAGCCGAGTAATTCAACTCAGGCCGGGAATCGTTCTGTTGTGCGCTCCTTCCGGGGAACGATCAGACTGAGCCCAAGGGCAGGCTTGGCCTGAGCATCCTGGCATCTGGTGTTCCAGATTGTGCGGCGCAGTACGAACCCGCGAAATGTGTACCGGAGTTGCACCAAAGGTGACCTAAGACTATCGTGGCTGATAGATCTGGGTTTGTGTTAGGAATAAATTCCCAGCTGGTTGAAATCGATTCGAATCGCCGTCTCTCCCGGATAGTGAGAAACTTGGCTAGCTCCAACATCGTAGTAACTGTGTTATGAAACATGATGGTTCAGGCGAATATGGAATTACAATACTTGCTATGGTTACTATTGTATGATTCTAAATAATATACCACATGTTTGGCATAGGATAGTTGCTAACCTAGAAATGGATAGTTATAATTAACTTGATAAAAGAATCACAAGTGTACAAAGATTAATTGCCTTTTTCGCAAAAATGTTGTCAAGTTACGTCCACTTATACAGCCTTGCATAATCCTTGGAGTCATTTTATTTCTGGTTCATGGCGGGTAAGTCTAGCTGAGTACCTTCTCGTACTCAGGGTTTATTTTCCCATTGTTGCAGATGGCACTGTGTATCATGGTTATTGCAAGAGTTGCTTCTATCCCGCTGTGGATGAGGAGTAAGCCTTGGGCAGGCTTCCTTAGTAATTCCTATCTTTGCTTTTGTGGACCGTGATCTGGTTTGGCACTGTATTAAACTATGTTGGAAAAACTTTATCTCGAACTTATTTGCTTCCGCTTTGTTTATCAAACTTGTTTTGTAATAACTTTTATTCATACTCTGATGACGAAAAGTATCTATGAACTTTATGTAATATGTGGCATGCATGTTGAATCCTGTATGATCTTGGTTGTTGTAAATCGTTTATCGAGACCCGTCGTGGTACTCGACGGACTACCGGGTTTATATGGGTTCAAGTATGACAGTGCAACCGCTTGCGGATTGCCATTATACTTGTATTCTTATAAATTGGTCGGTTCTGCGACAGCTGGTATCAGAGCAAGATTCAACGTTAATTGTCACAAGTGTATTTAAAACAAAAGTTTTTGTTTTCCAAAAACCCTTCTCTAGCAACTAATAGTTATATAATAGGTATTTGAAATCTAAAAGTGTGCCAATGATCACTTTCCTTATGCCCAGATTAAGGACTATTAGGTGGCTATTTAAGTACTAACATGGGGGTTTTTACTTCGTCGTCCATACGGCGTGCTATAGTATGGATGCCATTCACTTGAGTGGTAGTGTATGGATCAAATGCCTCTACGCCAAGGTAAGATGAGTATGTGACCGCAAGATGTGAGCGTGCGGTCGGGAAGAGTTAGTTCTGGTACGGCTATGTATGCATGCTTGCATGTGTATATGGTACGTATTTAATTGTGGGTTTAAATTATTGTTGGGTAGATTGATATGGAAGTATATGTATGGGGATACATATATGGAAGTATTTACAATTACATTCTGCATATTCTTTATGGGTTTAGGGCTGAAATGAAATTTTATGCAGGTACACTAACAACGAAACGTGTAGCTCGACTAGTTACGCTATTTCTGAGAGAACGTATGTATGCCACCGTGTCTACCGTTAGAAACAAATTCTTCCTAAGTTTGTGAGGACGTACGGCACGAGCATGCATCATGTTAAACTACCATTCACATAATTACATTTGTTCCTCCCCTTATAAGATTCTTACTCGGTTATGTAACTCTTATCCATTATGGCATTGTCTCACCAAAGGGTACATGTTGATGGTGCAGATGGCACGCACCAAGCAGACTGCTCGCAAGTCCACTGGAGGCAGAGCTCCTAGCCGTCAGCTTGCTCCACGTACCCGTCAACGTCACACGTTCCTTGGAGAGTTTGGGATGCCTACACTTTTATGGAGAGTGCTCAGCTATGTAGGCTATCCTGATGGAATGGAACCCCGCTACTTCTGGGCAAATGAGCGGTTGGGAGAAGGTCTCTTAGTTACTATGGAGGCCGTTGTCCGCCCCCGAGGTGACGATTCTGAGTGGACAGGCTGGTGTTATGAGTCGACTGGTAGGACTGCTGAAGAAGCAGCTGGTAGGGCAGCTTTTGGGATCCTGAGGGATATCATGGATCGTTTTCCTCAGGAGCTGGCAGCCGCTTTGGTTGGAGTCTTTCCAAGAGGTAACCCCTCCACTGACTCATGGCAGCAGGCAAGAGGAAGACCCTTGGAAATTGGTGCCGCAGAAAGGCAGAACAGCGATAACCCTGCAATGAGCGCCATGTTTGCAATGATGAGGGTGTTAGATGGAGTTGAAGGTAGCCTCAGACGTGTGTCTGGTGCTCTTGGTCATGCCCGCGAGGACCGACATCAGCTTCAGAGGGAGCACGACGCCGAGATTGAAAGGCTCACCGAGGAGATGACTAGGTTAACTCATCAGCGGAATGCAGCCTGGTCCAGGGAAGATGTCCTAAGAGCCCGACAATTCGAGCTGGGACAGCAGCTGGCCAATGCGGAAGAATACAACGATAATCTGCATGAAGAGGTTCACCTACTGCACAATCAGCTCCACCCTTATGTACCACCTGGAGCCGCAGAAATGGATCTAGAAGGGTACGAGGAAGAAGAAGAAGTGGCACCTGAAGCAGAAATAGAACCTGGGGAAGAAGATGATTCTGCATCTGACCTCGATAGTGATCATGATGAGGATTAGATCACTTAGCGTATAGTGGGGAGACTAATGTATCACCTTTATTTATGTAATGGACCTGTAGTCCAAATTGGCATTAGTAACCAGACTATCATGTAATGTTAATCGCACGTTGGGTAAACATCAATGCAATTCCGGTTCTTTGTCGGTAATCACGCTTTAAATTGCATGCGTTATGAGCACGATAAGTGGTCAAATTGGTGATGTCATGTTGCGAGAATGAATTATTATGCCTCTGTTTTTATTGTGCTTTTGAGAATTTTCTCCAGTAATTTCAGTTTGGCATGAATACCTAATTCATCTGTAATCTCTTGGCATCGACCAATAATCGCTTATTGTTGCAACTTCGTAGATGACGCGCACCCGTGCTAGAGCTAGTAGCGGTCAGGATGGCAACCAGGATGATTTGCCGCCCCCACCGCCATCGTCTGCTCAGGAGTTCTTTACCCAGTTCTTGGGTAGCCAGAGGACAATGGAAGAAGCTTTGCGCCTCATCGCGCAAAACACTGCTCGTGGCCACCCACAGCAACCAGGGGCCGAGCCAAATCAGCACAGTACATTCAAGGAGTTTCTGGACACGAAGCCTCCGATCTTCAAAGTGGCTGAGGAACCACTGCAGGCCGATGAGTGGCTGAATACCATCGAGCAGAAATTTCGTCTGCTAAGGGTCACCGAGCACCTCAAAGCTGAATATGCTTCTCATCAGCTACAAGGACCAGCAGGAATCTGGTGGACGCACTTTCTGTCGTCTCTACCTGCTAATGCGAGAGTGACCTGGGACCAATTCAAGCTGGCTTTTAGGGGACACCATATTCCCCTGGGCCTGATGCGCATGAAAGCAGCCGAATTTATGAGGCTCACTCAGGGAACCAAGTCACTCACAGAATATATGCACGCATTCAACAACTTGTCAAGATATGCTCCCGGTTTCGTGGATACAGAAGAGAAAAAGATTGAGAGTTTCAAGCGAGGGTTGGGTACCAAACTAATGAAGACTATGGCAAATTCTCGATGTGCCACGTACAATGAGTTTATTAGTGATGCCTTGACCCAAGAAAACCACAACAACCTGCATGCAGTTGCTAAGGGTCGCAAGAGGGCATATGAGGCCAGTGCATCCGGATCTTTTCAGTCAAAGGCGCCTATCACAGCTAGGCCACCATTTCGTCCACCTGCATCCAAGTTCAGGCCTCCACCACCGAAAGCTCAGAATAACAGGCCACAGAAACCGTTTCGTAAGGCGTTCACTATTGCCCTACCAAAAGGGAATGGTAATCAGGACAGCTCCATCGGATTCAAAAGTAATCAACCTTGTTTCAACTGCAACCAACTAGGTCATTGGTCCAAGGAGTGCCCCCACCCCAAGAGGAATGGCAACCCAAACCAGAACAATTAGAGGCAGGTGAATGCCAGGGCACGTCAGGGACAAGTGCATTATACTGCTGTGGAGGAAGTGCCCGCCGGAGAAGTTGTCACGGCTGGTATGTTTCTTGTCAACAAACACCCCGCTGTTGTTTTATTTGATTCAGGAGCTTCTCATTCATTTATGAGTCAAGCATTTGCATCTAGACATGATCAAGAAATAATTGAAGTAAGTAAAGGGGGTTTTAACATAAGTTCAGCAGGGGGAACTGTTATTACCAAAAAGATAGTCAAAAATGTACTCATCTTGATACAAGGGCGGGAGTACACCACAGATTTGATAATATTGCCGGGATTGTCGATAAGTGTAATCTTAGGCATGAATTGGATGAAGTATCATGGTGCTCTTATTGACACTAGCACCCGTACCATCATGTTGAGAGAACCCACGGGAGGGAAAGCTTTTCTAGTTCCACTCTCCCACGATTTCGAACCCCAACATTTAGCCTGTGCTATCCAAGCCACCACCATATGTGATATTCCCGTGGTTTGTGAGTTTCCGGATGTATTTCCAGAGGAATTACCAGGTCTACCACCGGATAGGGATGTGGAATTTAAGATCGAATTAGTGCCAGGTACCGCACCCATATCCAGAAGGCCCTATAGAATGCCACCCAATGAGTTAGCAGAACTTAAAGTTCAATTGCAAGATCTATTGGACAAAGGTCTTATCCAACCTAGCTCATCTCCATGGGGATGTCCAGCATTGTTTGTGAAAAAGAAGGATAAGTCACTGAGAATGTGTGTAGATTACAGACCACTCAATGCTATGACCATCAAGAACAAATATCCATTACCCCGCATCGACATCTTGTTCGATCAGCTAGCGAAGGCAAAAGTATTCTCCAAAATTGACTTAAGATCAGGTTACCATCAGATAAAGATCAGACCGGAGGATATACCGAAGACTGCTTTCTCTACTAGGTACGGCTTATACGAGTATTTGGTTATGTCTTTCGGACTAACAAATGCTCCAGCCTACTTTATGTACCTAATGAACTCGGTATTCATGCCCGAACTTGATAAGTTCGTGGTCGTGTTTATCGATGACATATTGATTTATTCAGAAACTGAGTCAGATCATGAAGAGCATCTGAGGATTGTCCTATCTAGACTAAGGGAACATAAGCTATATGCCAAGTTTAGCAAATGTGAATTTTGGATGAGCAAAGTGCCTTTCTTAGGTCACATTTTATCCAGAGATGGAATCTCAGTAGACCCATCAAAGGTGCAAGAGGTCATGGATTGGAAAGCCCCAACTTCGGTGCATGAAGTTCGGAGTTTCCTAGGGTTAGCAGGATACTATCGTCGGTTTATTCCAGACTTCTCAAAGATAGCTAAGCCTATGACCAGATTACTTCAGAAGGATGAGAAATACAAGTGGACACCAGAATGTGAAACAGCTTTTCACACCCTCAGAACTTTGTTGACTACCACACCAGTGCTAGCACAACCAGACATTGAAAAGCCTTTTGATGTATTTTGTGATGCATCAGGAATAGGTTTGGGATGTGTACTTATGCAAGAAGGGAGAGTAATTGCATATGCCTCTCGGCAACTGAGAAAACATGAAGCCAACTACCCTACACATGATTTGGAACTTGCAGCCGTTGTCCATGCACTAAAGATATGGAGACATTACTTGTTGGGCAATGTATGTCATATCTATACTGACCACAAAAGCCTCAAGTATATCTTTACCCAGCCAGAACTGAACATGAGACAACGTAGATGGTTGGAATTGATTAAGGACTATAATTTGGAAGTGCATTACCATCCGGGTAAAGCAAATGTAGTAGCTGATGCACTTAGTCGGAAGTCCCATTGCAACACTATGAAAGCACTATTGGAAGATGGATTCAACTTGCTACATCCTGCCGTACTCCACAATATCACAATCAGTTGTTCGCTTGAGAGCCGAATCATAGAGCTACAGCAGACAGATGTAGGAATAAGTCACATCAAGAGAAAAATGCAAGAGCAAGAGACAAAACACTTTAGATTGGACGAAAGAGGTGTATTATGGTTTGAGGACCGGCTAGTGGTGCCAAAAGACCGTGAGCTAAGGAATCAGATTTTAGAAGAAGCTCACTCGTCCAAATTGTCTATCCACCCGGGTAGTAGTAAAATGTATCAAGATCTAAGAAACCGTTTTTGGTGGACTAAGATGAAGAAAGAGATCGCAGCCTATGTTGCTAGATGTGATAACTGCAGCAGAGTGAAAGCCGTCCATATGAAAACCGCTGGATTACTTCAGCCATTGCCTATTCCAGGATGGAAATGGGAGGAGATCAGTATGGACTTTATCATAGGCCTTCCAACAACGCCCCAAGGTCACGATTCAATCTGGGTCATTGTTGATCGTCTCACAAAGTCAGCCCATTTTGTACCAGTTCACACAACATATCACGCGGGTAAATATTCTGAGTTATATGTTTCCCAGATCGTGAAGTTGCATGGAGTACCCCGGACCATAATATCGGATAGAGGACCGCAGTTCATAGCTCGTTTCTGGGAACACTTACACCAAGCTTTGGGAACCAAGCTAATCAGGAGTTCAGCTTATCATCCGCAAACTTCAGGACAGACGGAGAGAGTAAACCAAATCCTAGAAGATTTACTTAGGGCTTGTGTTATATCTTCAAAAGGTTCATGGGAGAAATGGCTACCTTTGGCTGAATTCTCCTATAACAACAGTTATCAAGCGAGTATCAAGATGGCTCCATTTGAAGCCTTGTATGGCAGAAAGTGCAGAACTCCATTAAATTGGATTGAGCCCGGTGAAAGGAGATATTTTGGTATTGATTTTGTCAATGAAGCCGAAGAACAAGTACGTACCATCCAACAACACATGAAGGCAGCTCAATCAAGACAGAAGAGTTATGCCGACAGAAGAAGAAGACCACTAACTTTTGGAGTAGGTGACTATGTGTACTTGAGAGTATCACCCATGAAAGGTGTGAAGAGATTTGGGCTGAAAAAGAAGCTTTCACCAAGATATGTAGGGCCATACAAAATTTTGGAACGAAAGGGAAATGTTGCGTACAAGCTACAACTACCACCAGAGATGAGTGCAATCTTTGATGTGTTCCATGTGTCTCAGCTAAAGAAATGTCTTCGAGTACCGGAGGAAGCTATTGCGCCCACCAACGTGCAGCTCCAATCGGACCTGACCTATGAAGAAAAGCCAATTCGAGTATTAGAAGTGATGGAGAGAGTAACAAGGAGTAAGATCATTAAGTTCTATAAGGTGGTGTGGAACAATCATAGTGAACAAGATGCTACATGGGAAAGAGAAGATTATCTGCAAGAAGTTTACCCCGCCTTTTTCCAAGAATGGTAGGTCTTGCAAATCTCGGGATGAGATTTTTATAAGGGGGAGGGGCTGTAACACCTTGGGTGTTAGCCTTGCATAACTTGACTTGCATAACATGAGCATAAGCATCAAGCATTCATAAATCATCATTTACAATTGAAACATTGGATCAAAACATATGAAACATTTCTTGTTATTTCATGTTTCTTGGAACATATGCATATGATCTTGTACAAATGAATGCAAGTGGGTAATGCTAGTCACTAAAACACCTTAGCTATACTTAGGTTAGCAAAAGGAACCTTGTTCATGAAGGCCATATCTCATGATCAAGCATTTGAGTGTTATTTCATGTGTTGGGCTGAATAGCTATATGAGTGACTACTACTTGAAATGCTTAAATGACCTTGCAAATTGTTTTAACATGCTTAGAGTATCATCATGAACAACTTTGGTATTTAGTGCTAGGGCTAGTTTGGTCATTTAGCCATGGTTTGAATGTGCATCATGATTTCAAAGTGACAAGTTTGACTAAAGTTGAACTAGGTGTTAGAGACCTTGCATGGAGGAGTTCACTAAAGCAAAGTTGTAGTGTTTGACATAAGGAACAACTTTGATTTTTGGGTCTTTGACTGATTCTGCTCCTAACATGTGTGAATTTGAGTTTCAAAAATCAGTGAAATCATAATTTCTACACTTAGCAAATTTTTGCTAAGTCGTGAACACTGTCAGCCTGACAAGCCGACTTTGAGCATGATTTTACTCGGTTTAGGTTGCGAATTAGAGTATGCTGCCTTAACAAGAGTTGGAGATGGTACATGGGTCTACAACTTCTATTCAGTACGTTTGCACGAAGGAGCCACCATTTAGCCGGTAAATCAACGAGAAAACGCGCTGTCAGGCTCGGCCATCGCGCGACTGACGAAACTGAATCGACTGAATCGCGGCGTCATGGCCGACCGGCTTCAGGCTTCGCACGCCGCGTGGCGCGGGAAACGGCCGCGCGTCGCCGCCGGTCTGTCCGCGTAGGCCACGCCGCGCCCGAGCGCGCCTTCTTCACGCCAGCACTCGCCCGCAACGCCCAGCGCCTGCATTTTCGTTTTCCCGGCTCCTCCTTCGCCGTTCGCAGCGCCCGCAAGCACAGCAGCAGTGCCGCCGTCGCCGTTGACGGCACAAGCCTCGCCTAGCCGCTTCTCCATCACCGCAACCGCATAGCCGTCTTCCCCGCGACTTCCTGCGCCAGCCAGTGCCCGCCGTTTCAACTCGGTGAGCTCTAGCCCCGCACACCGCCTCGCCG
Organism: Miscanthus floridulus; assembly: GCF_019320115.1. Lineage (NCBI taxonomy): Eukaryota > Viridiplantae > Streptophyta > Magnoliopsida > Poales > Poaceae > Miscanthus > Miscanthus floridulus. Next base: position 49,537,289 of record NC_089595.1, on the reverse strand, counting down.
GAGTTCCGCCGCAAGCCCCGTCGTCATGGCCACGCCGCCACAGTCCCCCTCTCCCAGCGTTAGCTAGTGCGCTAGGTCCGCCGTAGTACCCCGGTGCTCGTCCGAGCCTTAGGTCGGGCCACCGAGGACGTCGCCGGCGTTTTGCCGTGGTCCAGCCTCGCCGTTCCGCCATGGCCGCCGCCGCTAGCTCTAGGGTCAGCAATAGGGCCGGCCAAGTGGCTCTATAGGTTCGCCTGGTCATGTAGGTCCTACCCTGATGACCTCACCGCCGGCGAAGCTCGCCGTCGTCGAGCCGCAGCCGCGCAGTGCCCAGCAGCGCCGCTGCTCTGCTCCGTGTCTCTGACGCGTGGGGTCCCCTGACCAGCGGGTCCCACCTGTCAGCGACAGCAGTAGTGTAGGCTAAACCATTTTGAATCCAGTTTTTGATTGGTTTTGTTATTTTTGTATCTGCAGATTGGTAGCTCCAAAAATGTTGAAATAAATATGGTTGTGTTCCTTAGGAAGTGTAGTATTTAGGAAAAATATGTTCTTGGCTTCAACAGTAGAAATTTCTGGAGATTTAAATAGGGATTTCAAATGTGCTTTTGAATGCATTTAAATTTGTTTATTTTATATCTAGAATTCCTGTGCTCCAAAAATTATGAAATTTTTGTGGTGGGCTATTCTGGTCATACATGAGCTTGGATAAAAATTTGAGAACCAGTGCATGTGTAGATCTATAGTTATAGATTTTTCTTTTATAAATAGTTAATCCTTGCATGAATTTTTATAAATTAATTATAAGTCCAAAATTCATGAAATTTGTTGGAGATGATACTAGTACCATATGGATGTTAAGAAAAATAAGAAATCTATTGCTTGACACTTTTCAATAGGATTTTCCATTTATGCTATTTCAAGCCTTGCTTCCTTATCATTTTTGTATAGGATGTTCTACTTAGTAAAATGACATGAAATTTTTATAGTAGCCCTTTGATAGCATTAGAAGGACTCTGTAAAATTTTGAGAATTTATTAAGCACATTTGATATATATTTATTATTTAGCCTAGATATCTAAATAAAATAATAAAGGCAATTTAATAAATAGTTTGGGCTTCACCATTATATCATCTTAACTGTATTTGGTATGCTTACACTGTTGGTAGGTTATATGTTGTTAAATTTTGAATGATTACCTGATGTAGAAATATTCTTACTTTATATTGCATGTTAACACATTTCTGGACTGATTCTAGAGTGTAATGAGTTACATGTTGAAACAAGTGTAGACTGTAAAAATGGTTAATAACAAAGTTGTAGAAAATTTGATAAGCTTTCCAGAAAGTCCAAGATCACTGTCTTTGGATTTGTAGAACTCCAGTTATGAGTAAAATAAGTAGCTGCTGGTTATGGTGTAGTCGATGCATTGTAGAAATAGTTAAGTAATAATTGAGAAGAGATATGCACCTACTCAAACAACGCGATGCACTTGTTAACATCTATGCATTCGTGATACTCATACCATACTCATGCATCTAGGATCGGAGGAAGAAATCACGTTGCTGGAATTCGAAGAAGCAGAGGAAGGGAACCCGCAGGAAAATCCGCAAGTCCCCGCTCCCGAAGGCGTGGAGCAGAACCCTGAAGAGCTTCCGGAGTGCCCTGACCATCGCCCTACTTCCTTTCTGCGAGGCAAGCCCCGGAGCATTATAAGTCTCCCAGTAATTTACAAATGTTTACTTACGTATTTATGATTGATGCATTAGGTTATAAGAGTTGAATGAAACCACTTGATGCATGTACATTCCTTGTCCAGATATTAACCCTTTAACCGGTATAGGTCCAGGATCGAATATATGCTTAGCCATGCTTAGACCGGTAGAAGTCGGGTGATGTCCTGTCACCTGCGAGATATAGGTGGATACCGGAGCACGGTTGGCTATATCTGCTATCGTGGAACAGAACCATGTGGTAAAAGTAAATTGAGACCGGACGGGAGGTCGATAGGGAAGCAACAAGGCATGGAGGTCTTGGGTGTGGACTTATCCCCGTCTGTGTCGATCAAGGACCGTACCGTTGTTGGAACTTCTAACAAGATTGAACGCATGCCTCTCACTTAGCTGGCCGGATAACTCATTCCGACCGCGAAGCCGAGTAATTCAACTCAGGCCGGGAATCGTTCTGTTGTGCGCTCCTTCCGGGGAACGATCAGACTGAGCCCAAGGGCAGGCTTGACCTGAGCATCCTGGCATCTGGTGTTCCAGATTGTGCGGCGCAGTACGAACCCGCGAAATGTGTACCGGAGTTGCACCAAAGGTGACCTAAGACTATCGTGGCTGATAGATCTGGGTTTGTGTTAGGAATAAATTCCCAGCTGGTTGAAATCGATTCGAATCGCCGTCTCTCCCGGATAGTGAGAAACTTGGCTAGCTCCAACATCGTAGTAACTGTGTTATGAAACATGATGGTTCAGGCGAATATGGAATTACAATACTTGCTATGGTTACTATTGTATGATTCTAAATAATATACCACATGTTTGGCATAGGATAGTTGCTAACCTAGAAATGGATAGTTATAATTAACTTGATAAAAGAATCACAAGTGTACAAAGATTAATTGCCTTTTTCGCAAAAATGTTGTCAAGTTACGTCCACTTATACAGCCTTGCATAATCCTTGGAGTCATTTTATTTCTGGTTCATGGCGGGTAAGTCTAGCTGAGTACCTTCTCGTACTCAGGGTTTATTTTCCCATTGTTGCAGATGGCACTGTGTATCATGGTTATTGCAAGAGTTGCTTCTATCCCGCTGTGGATGAGGAGTAAGCCTTGGGCAGGCTTCCTTAGTAATTCCTATCTTTGCTTTTGTGGACCGTGATCTGGTTTGGCACTGTATTAAACTATGTTGGAAAAACTTTATCTCGAACTTATTTGCTTCCGCTTTGTTTATCAAACTTGTTTTGTAATAACTTTTATTCATACTCTGATGACGAAAAGTATCTGTGAACTTTATGTAATATGTGGCATGCATGTTGAATCCTGTACGATCTTGGTTGTTGTAAATCGTTTATCGAGACCCATCGTGGTACTCGACGGACTACCGGGTTTATATGGGTTCAAGTATGACAGTGCGACCGCTTGCGGATTGCCATTATACTTGTATTCTTATAAATTGGTTGGTTCTGCGACATTCGGTTCGAGTCCCCGAGGTGGAGGCCCAAAGCAACTCAAGTTCGAGTCTGTCTCGGTCACCAGGACCAGTCTGCCTTAAACTGGTCACCCAGGACGCATTCGGACTCCGTTTTTGATGATCCACATATGGATGGAAAGATAATTGGATAAGGAAGCTAACCCAATTGGTTTCACATCAAAAGCCCTTCAGAATCAACAGAAATCGTCGAAACAAATCAGCATCTAGAATTTGTCAGGGTGCTACGACACCGTCTTTTGGTCCATTGGACCGTGTATCGTGTTTGGGCCCATTAAGAGGTGCGTCTAGGGGGTGACGCCCAAGACTCTATAAATACCAGCCGTTGCTCTCCTTAGGGTTTGGGTTTTGTTTAGTTCTTGATTTCCTCATGAAATAGATGTTGTTTTGCTGCAACTGTCGCCGCCAAGGCCGCTTGCTGTGAACCAGGGCCCCAGTTCTTGATCTTGTTCGCCTGTGGCGATTAGTCCTTTCGAATAAAGACTTGAACTCTTTCTCATTATCATAAGCCTCATATTTATTTGCAATTTCAGATTGCGTTTATCTCGTTCTTGCTTGTGTTCTCGATTCACTTGTAGGAAAGCCTTCTCGGCGAGGTCAATCGTGTTCGCGTGGTTGATAACCAATGGAGCAGTGGTGTAACGGTTGCGGGGGTCCAAATCAATCTTGGTTTGAAGCCTAGATCATGTATGTCGAGTCTCCACCAATCGACGCTATCATACCTTTCGGAAGATCGGGCCTAGTCTACATCAAGTGGTATCAGAGACCTTGTTGCCCGTTAGGTATAACTTTGTTTTTTTCCTTTAGATTGCTACTGTTTTTGTTTTACCTATAGTCCACAAAAAGCCAAAAAATATACACTATCACATATCTCTAGTCCTATAGCCCCGCTGTGCCTTTGCAATTTTTTTTAATTTTAGCTTGCTTTATTGAACTGTCGTCCCTCGCCGTGTCTTAGTATTTGTTGTGTTCTGATCTTGTTCTTGGTCTAGTGTTAAGTCTTGTTTCCTAGTGTGGCTTGTATCAGATTGATCTCTAGTTTTTCTTTGGATCTGAAATAGTCACGGAGTGGGTTGCGTGATTGAGTTTGTTTTGTCTAGCAATTCCTTCTATGGCTTCCTCGGTTAAGTATTTTTCTTCCACGGTGGAAATATCTAAAGTCTAATCTCTTATGTGCGGCACTTTTGTGAGATAAAAAAAAACATAAAACAAAGAAAAAGGCAAAGAGGTGCAAAAACCAAAAGAAGGAAAAAAAGTCGCACCTAAAAAAAAGAGAAAAAAATAAAGAAGGAAAGAAAAAGAAACTAAAATTAAAAAAAAGTTCAGAAGTGCTTGCATCCTTTTGAGTCCTTGTGCTGAGTTGTATTGTATTGCTTGCTTGAACTAGGTTCAAGATGAGTTAAGCCAGTGACATAGACTAGCTTGGGACTAGTTTTCAATCTTGCAATTTCTGAGTTAAATTATTGCTATTCCTTGCTACTATATTGTGCCTATCCAAGCTCCACTTTCTTCTAATCAAGTACAGGTTCGCCTTGCAACTGTTACACTCAAGCTACAATGGTATCACAGTCACCTACCGATTGCACCGCCTGTTGCTTTGGTAAGAACACTTGTAAGACCGTGGTAAGACGCTTGAGAGTTGAGTGCCTTGTTTTTCCTTGTCCACATCCTATAGTAGTTGATAGGGATAATACTTTTTGTGTTGTCTTTTGCTATCTTCTAACAATGACAAGTTGTTCGTATCCACCGACTTATGATGGTATAGGCGCTGATGAGTACATGGAGTGGGAAATTACTATAGATAACATATTTGCTTCTCGCTTTATGTGTCCAAGGAGGAAGGTAAAAAATGCATCTAGTGTTTTGCGACATTCTACTTTATCTTGGTGGGAGTCTTTAGATCCTTCTGATAAACCTCAAACTTGGAATGATATGAAAGATCTTATGAGAGAAAATTTTGTTAATCCATCTCTTGTAATTAATTCAAATGATGAGGTGCATCAACTAGATCAATCTCTTGTTATTCCTCCTGCTATGCCTAACCTTTTGCAGGACAATGTACAAAAGAGCGAGGATGACATGACAGAAAATGAGATGCTCACAGTCTCATGTGATAATTTAGAACCATCAACTATTACTCCTGCTGAACATGAGAGCAAAGGTAAAACCCACGATGCTAAACTCACGGAAGGTGAGAGTTCTCTTGATGTTCTGAATTTTTCCACCAATCATGCTATGATAGAGCAAATTTTAGTGGAGCCTTCGCTTGATTTACCTTTGTCACAAGATGATTTGCTTGATGTTCCTTGTGATAAAGATGAATTATTGATGATGGCTCAGTTTTACATGTTTTGGAATCAACCACTTGTGCTGAAAATGTTATTCATATTGCTACTAAAACTGATGAGCTCAAACTGTTGTCTTCTTTACATACTTTGGGCTACATTGAATTTGATGTTTTGTGTAACCTAGATTGCTTGGAGGAGAGCCTATTTAAATATGCTGATTTGCCTTGGTTTTCTAAACATACATATCATGTTATTGGCAAATATAACAATAAAGAACAATATATGATACATCGAGTATACATTTATAGTAATATGAATTCACCTTTTGTTGTACAAGATTATGATCGTTTAGAGGGCAGCCATAATAATACAAACATTTTATCATGTTCCTCAAAGAAACAAGTTCACTTCCAAGAAGGGGAGCATTGTTGGTTGTTACCTATATCTGCTAGACCATCTATTCCTGCGTTGTCTTTGGTTAGTTCTAATCTTTTGTAGGATAGTGTTGACATACATCGTGTGCATTCAGATCAAAGAGTCTACATGCTTGCTGAAATTTTTATGCGAGATGTCACACTAGAAACTTGGAAACATGGTCATGTTCCTTCTCACAATTATTTTAGTTCCCTTTGTTTTTGCAACCCTGTTCTCCTTTATGTTGTGCAGGATCAGTTTCAAGCACAATCGACGCCGAGGACGGCTTTTCGTCAAGAAGGGGAGGATGATGAGGACATGACACCCATGCATATGACCATGTTTGGCACATGGTATGGAGAGGTAGGAGGCCAGCAAGGGTGTCCAAGTCAAGAAGTAGGTCCGAGGCTAATTCGGTTCGAGTCCCCGAGGTGGAGGCCCAAAGCAACTCAAGTTCGAGTCTGTCTCGGTCTCTAGGACCAGTCTGCCTTAAACTGGTCACCCAGGACGCATCTAGACTCCGTTTTTAATGATTCACATATGGATCGAAAGCTAATTGGATAAGGAAGCCAACCCAATTGGTTTCACATCAAAAGCCCTTCGGAATCAATAGGAATCATCGAAACAAGTCATCATCCAGAATCTGTCAGGGTGCTGCGACACCGTCTTTTGGTCCATTGGACCGTGTATCGTGTTTGGGTCCATTAGGGGGCGCGTCTAGGGGGGGTGACGCCCAAGACTCTATAAATACCAGCCGTCACTCTCCTTAGGGTTTGTGTTTTGTTTAGTTCTTGATTTCCTCGTGAAACAAATGTCGTTTTGCTGCAACTATCGTCGCTAAGGCTGCTTGCTGTGAACCAGGGCCCCAGTTCTTGATCTTGTTCACCTGTGGCGATTAGTCCTTTCGAATAAAGACTTGAACTCTTTCTCATTATCATAAGCCTCATATTTATTTGCAATTTTAGATTGCGTTTATCTCGTTCTTGCTTGTGTTCTCGATTCACTTCCAGGAAAGCCTTCTCGACGAGGTCAATCGTGTTCGCGTGGTTGATAACCAATGGAGCAGTGGTGTAATGGTTGCGGGGATCCAAATCAGTCTTGGTTCGAAGCCTAAATCATGTACGTCGAGTCTCCACCAATCGATGCTATCATACCTTTTGGAAGATCGGGCCTAGTCTACATCAGTGCACTTCCCATCTGTAGTCACAAGTAGGACACGGTTACAAAGGAAAGCAACCTCTGCTGGTGTCCTTCCCTGGTAATGTCCCTAGTTGAATAGTAGAAGACATAGCTACCCAAGTCAGAACTAGAGAACCTTAGTTTTCTTCTCTATGCTCCTATTTATCTCAACCTTGTTGCTACCCCTAGTTAAGTTAGATCGTAGTTAGTCTCATACGTTTCCCTATGGATATGATACTTGGAATACTTCTGGGTGAAAGCTACAGCGGTATCCATGCGCTTACGGATTTATCTATGTGTGTTAAAGATACCAACACTCGGCTTCGCATAGGGGATGATGCCATCGTACGTCAGCGACAACCTGACGCAACCCCAGCATGTTCGGTCACAAACGCTGTTCAGGGTCTGGTCATGAGGCCGCCTTGCTCCCACTCTGCTCAACCTGACCGAACACAGCCCTGCATCCGATCATAGTGTCCGGTCAGTGCAGCGACACTGACTGAGACCTAGGAATCAGTACCGGACGTGTCTGGTCACTTCCTGACCAGCATCCGGTCACAATCCTACACCTCCTTTTCTTTTTCTAAGTACACAACCACTTCACCCTTGCTTCCAAGTCGCTAACCACAAAGTGTAGAACTTGTGTGCACGTGTGTTAGCATTTTTCAAAGCATTTTACAAGGGTCAAAGTTAGTACACTAGGTTCCTAAATGCATATGCAAGAATCATGTCACCTAGTGGCACTCAATAACCGCTTAGCCAAATATTTCTCCTCTTTATAGTATAGCTATCGATCCTAAATCACTCACACCCTCTATGTTGTCTTGAGTGCAAACCAAAAATGGATCCTATCATGTTGCCTTTGCCTTGAGCCCATTTTTGTTTTTCTCTTTCTTCTTTTCCAAATGTGAAGCACTTGATCATTTCTTTTATGGCCATCACCTTCACCATGGCCATCATCTAGCTTCACCACTTGGGTTGGACCACCTTATCTAATTCACACTCTTAGATCAAAGATTAGTCCTAGGTTTCATTAATTATCCAAAACCAAACTAGGGCTTTCAATCTCCCCCTTTTTGGTAATTGAGGACAACCTATTTACAAAGATATTCAATGAAATATTTTTGGATTCATGTTGCTTGCCCAAGCATATTACCATGTGTAAAGGTTATGGACAAGTTTCATCAACCCAAATTGGTAGTATTAGCTCCCCCTACATATGTGCTAAGAGTTTGGATTTGAAAGCTTGCACATATGCATGGATTAGAAGTTTGGGAGAGTAATAGCTACCAAATGATGCTAAGGTGTAAAGAATGTACCTTTGAAGTGTGATACCAATTGGAGTTGCCATTTGAACAACATCCTTAGCACCGTGGTTTGCTAGATACCACTTGAGAAGCAAAGATAAACTAGATACCTCATGAGATCAACGTTACAAGCAAGGTTCTAGTACCGCTTGTAAGAGATCAAGGTATATCTTGCTATCCTATGTATGCTAGTTTTCATTTCATCAATCATTTTTTACAATCTAGCATACACCACACAAGCATGGATATGGAATTTTAAAACTTGTGCCAAGCAAGCAAACAAATGTAATTCACATTCAAATGCAACATACAAGTTTTTGAGCTTGCTCCCCCTACTTGTGTGCTTCAAATTTTGATTGATTGATCTCCTTATAATGCCATTTCATTTGTTTGATCCCCCTATCTTACTATCATAGTGAATTTCTCTCCCCCTTTGTCAACAATTAGCACAAAAGGTGAGCTCAAATTTTAAATAGGTTGGGGTGAAACCATGTTAGGTGAGGATCAATTTTCCCAATTTGGTTCAATATAGTTCACTTGCAAAAGATATTTAACTCGGTTTGATCCAAGGACAAGCTTCTTCACACCTTCAAATAAGGGTTATCTTGTACCATGTTGAGTTAAACACTTATAGCTCATTTTCTAGATCAAACACTAGGTTCACAAGCCCACAAGCATGTCATATGCTACCACTAGATCATTTCAAGCAAAGAGGCAATAGTGGTACCATACAAGCATCAAATTTATTTGATTTTCATGAATGAGCCTAAGACATGATAGGAATAACTAAATGCACTAAACAAGTCCTTAGCAAAGGATGAATGACATGTCAATCAACTTTACCTTGCTTTGCTCGAAGGAGAGGCATGTTGTATAATGGGGGTGCATCAACACATATTGGAGAAGTCAAGTATGTTCAATTCATTCCTTAGCTTGCAAAACCTCTTCTCATCAAGTGGCTTAGTGAAGATATCAGCAAGTTGATCATCGGTGCCCACACTCAATGCAAATGTCCCCTTTTTGTTGATGATCTCTTATGAAATGATGGCGGGCATCTATGTGATTTGTTCTTAAATGTTGAATCGGGTTGTTGGTGAGCTTCATGACACTCTCATTGTCACATAGCAATGACACTTGTTTGAATTTGATTTCAAAGTCACTCAAAGTAGCCTTCATCCAAAGTAATTGAGCACAACAACTACCGGCCAAAATATACTCCGTTTCAGTGGTTGAAAGTGCTACACTATTTTGTTTCTTTGATGACCAAGACACAAGTGATCTTCCCAATAGTGACATGTGCCCGATGTGCTCTTTCTCTTAACTTTGCATCCTGCATAAATCGGAGTCCGAATATCCAATCAACTCAAATCTAGCTCCTTTGGGATACCACAATCCAACATTTTGTGTATGCTTCAAGTACTTCAGTATTCTCTTGGTTGCCTTCAAATGACTTTCTCTTTGTAAGGCTTCAAATCTAGCACACATGCATACACTAAACATCATATCCAGCCTTGATGCGGTCACATAGAGTAGGCTTCCAATCATAGACCGATACATTTTTTGATCCACCATGTTGCCACTAGCATCACTATCCAAGCTTCTATTTGTCACCATTGGTGCACTAATTGCTTTGCTCTCATCTATGCCAAACTCCTTGAGCATGTCTTTGATGTACTTGCCTTCACTTACAAATGTGCTATTCTTCATTTGCTTGATTGGAAGACCTAGGAAGTAACTAAGCTCTCCAATCATAGACATCTCAAACTCACTTGCCATCATCTTTCCAAACTCCTCACAAAAATCTTGATTGGTTGATCCAAAGATAATGTCATCAACATAGAGTTGCAACACAAGCAAGTCCTTGCCAATCTTCTTGATGAAGAGAGTGGTATCAACCTTGCCCATAATGATTCCCTTAGAGAGTAGGAAATCCCTCAATCTCTCATACCATGCGATTGGTGGTTGTTTCAATCCATACAAAGCCTTTCTCAACTTGTAAATATGGTTGGGTTTCTTTTCATCTTAAAAACCGGGAGGTTGCTCAACATAGACAAGCTCATTGATGTACCCACTAAGAAATACACTCTTCACATCCATTTGGTATAACTTGATGTTGTGGGCACAAGCATAGGCTAACAAGATCCTAATTGCTTCCAATCTTGCAACCAGGGCATACATTTCTCCAAAGTCAAGACCATTAACTTGAGTGTAACCTTGAGCCACTAATCTTGCTTTGTTCCTTACAACTATCCCATCTTGATCTTGCTTGTTCCAAAAAACCTATTTGGTTCCAATCACATTATGATCCTTAGGACTTTCAACTAACTCCCATACTTGATTTCTTGTGAAGTTGTTTAGCTCTTCATGCATACCATTCACCCAATCCACATCCAACAAAGCTTTATCTATCTTCTTTGGTTCAATAGATAACACAAATGGGAAATGCTCACAAAATGATGCTGATCTTGATCTTGTTTGCACACCTCTTGAGATATCACCAATTATAGACTCCAAAGGATGATTTCTTGCAACATTGGTTGTTCGAGCACTTGAACTTGATTGCTTGTACTTGATTGCTCATTTGGTTGAGATGATGTACTAGCCACTTGTTGTTGATCTTGCACTTTATCATCACTTGTACTAGCTTGATCTTGATCATGAGAACCACTAGCTTGCACATTTGAGTTAGAGAGCACTTGATTCTTGTCATCTTCAACATCAATCACCTCTCTAGGCCTTTTGTCATCAATATCCATGTTTTTCATTGCATTGACCAATTGAGTTACTCTCACATCATCTAGATTCTCATCTTCCTCTTGGGAACCATTGGTTTCATCAAATTCCACATCATGAACCTCCTTAAGAGTACCACTAGCCAAATTCTAAACTCTATAAGCCTTGCTAGTAGTGGAGTAACTAAGCAAGAAACCTTCATCACATTTCTTCTCAAACTTGCTCAATCTAGTCCCTTTCTTCAATATGTAGCATTTGCAACCAAAACCCAAAAGTATGTAATATTGGGCTTTGTTCCATTCAAAAGCTCATATGGTGTCTTCTCCATCATTGGGTGACAATAGAGGTGGTTGCTATAGTAGTAAGCCATGTTGATTGCTTTGGTCCAAAATGAATGCTCACATTGTACTCACTCAACATTGATCTTACCATGTTAATCAAAGTTCTTTTCTTCCTCTCAACTAGGCCATTTGATTGTGGAGTATACTTGGTTGAGAATTGATGTCTAGTTCTAAATTCATCACATAGCTCATCAACTCTTGTATTCTTGAATTCACTTCCATTGTCACTTCTCACTTTCTTGATTGTGGTTTGAAACTCATTGTGAACTCTCTTGATGAATGTCTTGAATGTAGCAAACACATCACTCTTGTCAACAAGAAAGACTACCCATGTATATCTTGTAAAATCATCCACAATCACAAAACCATATTTGTTGCCACCAATGTTAGTATATGTTGTTGGTCCAAATAAATCCATATGCAACAACTCAAATGCCTTAGATGTACTCATGATGCTTTTCTTAGGATGTGTGTTGCCAACTTGCTTGCCGGCTTGACATGCACTACATAGCTTATCCTTCTCAAATGTGACATCTTTCAAGCCTCTAACTAGATCATGCTTAATCAACTTGTTCAATTATTTCATTCCAACATGACCAAGCCTTCTATGCCATAACCAACCCATGCTAGACTTAGTGAGCAAACATATTGACAATTGAGCTCCTCTAGCATTGAAATCAACCAAGTATAGATTCTCATATCTAAATCCTTTGAATATCAAGTTAGAGCCATATACACTTATGATCTCTACATCAACCACACCAAATATGCACTTGAAATCAAGATCACATAATTGAGCTACCGATAATAGGTTGAAGTTCAAGCTCTCTACTAGTAGCACATTGGAAATGCTCAAATCATTGGATATTGCAATCTTACCAAGCCCCTTGACCTTGCCTTTGCCATTGCCACCAAATGTGATACTATCAATTCCATTGCTCTCATTTGCATTGATTGAATTGAACATTCTTGAATCATCGATCATATGTTGTGTGCACCCACTATCAAGCACCCAATGCCTTTCTCTAGCTTTATAATGGACCTAGAAAAGAAGATCAATTCTTTTTAGGTACCCAAACTTGCTTAGGTCCTTGAAGGTTAGTTACCAAGGTCTTTGGTACCCAAATGATCTTCTTCTTTGGGCCCACAATTGGTGTACCAATGAACTTATCCTTGACACCATTGACACCCTTAACAAGCATGTAACAAGAATCAATCTTAATAGAGGATACATTAGCATTCTTGTTCTTGTTTTTGCAATATTGCTCTATATGCCCCACTTGCTTGCATCTATTGCAAAACTAACCATTGCCCTTCACAAAACTAGTCTTATGAGTGACAAAGGCCACCTTGCCTTTCTTGGGGGTATAGCCTAATCCCTCTTTGTTTAGAGAAAACCTTTGGCTGCCCATGCACTTTAATAAGTGGGCATCTCCACCATAGGCATTGCCTAAGGCACAAGTGAGCTTATTCACCTCCTTCTTGAGGGTCTTATTTTCTACCATTAATGAGGCATCACAAGTGAAACCATCACTCAAAGGTGAAGTAGAAGTGGCAGTGCTACAAGAAGGGTTAGTGGGAGCAACAACAATGGGCTAATAAAAAGATTCATTAAGAATATCACATGTTAGTCCCACATCATATGACACAATCACTTGCTCCTTCTTGACTTGCTCAAGGAGAGAGGAGTGAGCCTTTTCAAGCTTAGAGTAAGCTTTGCCAAGCTTCTTATGATCTTTCCTTAGACTCTCATGACAAGTATTTAGATCATCAAAGGATTGCTCAAGAGATTTGATCTTCTTGCGCATGCAATTCTTTGCACTCATTTCTCTTCATCTCAAGGCAAGTTTGTACTTGCTCACACATGTCCAAGAGCTCCTCCTTGGTGTACTACTCAGCATCATCATCACTCCAATTATCACTTTCACAATCATCATCACTCACATCATATTTTACCTTGGTGGGCTTTACCATGAGGCAAGTCGATGGAGTGTCAAAGATGGAAGGCTTGTTGTTGATAACAATGCTTGCTAGTGCCTTATTGATGGATTTCTTGTCATTATCACTAGAGCCATCATCATCATTAGAGGTGCCATCACTGTCTCAAGTGACTACATAGCCACTTCCTTTCTTCTTCTTTGTGAAAGTCTTTTTCTTCTCCTTCTTCTCCTTCTTTTCCTTCATCTCCTTCTTAGGCTTCTTCTTCTCATCCTCATTATTGTCACTATTGTAGGGACAATCTGCAACAATGTGACCTAGGCTCTTGCACTTGTAGCATCTCCTAACATACTCCTTGTTGTCATCTCTTCTCTTTCTTGCACCATAGCCCTTCTTCTTCATGAATTTGCCTATCTTGCGCACAAGGAGAGCCATAGCTTCATCATCAATGTCACTAGCATCTTCATCATCACTTGATTGTTTCTTGGACTTGCTCTTATTCTTGGATGATGAGTTAGTCTTGAATGCTACACTCTTCTTCTTCTTGTCTTCATCTTCCTTCTTCTCATCCTTGTTGACCCCTCCCTTTCTACACGGTATATCTCTTATGTCATTACATCACCTAGTACTTGGTTAAGGGTAAGCTCCTTCAATCCTCCTCTTATGATGAGCATCCTTGATCTTCTCACCCAAAGCCTTCAAGTCCTTGACAATTACTTACAATCTATGGAATATCTTTGGAATGCTCTCATCATCCTTTATCTTGAAGCTTGTCAACTTGTCCTTGATGATGTATAGCTTGGCACTCTTCACCACCGGTGCGCCCTCATAGGTCTCCTCCAATCTCTTCCATACTTCACATGCTCTATCAAGATCCTTGATTTGCTCAAATACCTTTGAATCAATGGCATTGTAGATGGTGTTGAGAGCCATTGTATTGCATTGTTTGTTTGCCTTGTCTTGGTTGGTGAGATTGGTGGGATCAATTATTGCATAGTAATTCTCAGTCACTTCCCATGCTTGATCATTGATTGAACCAAGATACATTATCATCTTTCCTAAGGTTCACGTGCTTGCCGGCACGCTAGTCCCCATTGTGTCGACCAACACTTGGTGGTTTGATGGCTAAGAGGTGTTGCACAAACCTCATCCACACAATTGGATAGTGCAAGAACCTACCCACAAGTGAGGTAATTCAATGACATGAGCAATCCACTAGAGTTACCTTTTGACTCTCCACCGGGAAAGGTACAAGACCCCTTATAATCACCGGAGTCGGCCACAAATAATCACCAACACATGCCAAAGCTCCTCTACTACTCCAAGCTATCTAGGTGGTGGCAACCAAGAGTAACAAGAAACCCATAGCCCAACAATCCCCATGTGCCACTAGATGCAATCACTCAAGCAAATGCACTTGAAATCACTCCAATCTCACTATGATGATGAATCAATGATAGAGATGAGTGGGAGATGTTTACTTAGGCTCACAAGGATGTCAAGAATGTCAAAGTGCCAAGAGAGTGAACCCCAAGCTGGCCAAACACTATTTATAGAGCCCCTCAAACGAATAAAGTCATTAGGGTCAAGGGAGGGGGCTCTACGTACTGACCAGACACGCTAGTTGTTGACGATAGTTAACAACCATTATAAACCATCAATATAACATACATGAGGGCATAAATATAATCACTAACAAAGGTCTAGGGGTTTAAACTAACAAATTCCACGAGTTTTGGTGAATCTGTATTTTCTGCATTGTTTACCTAGAAAATCATCAAGGTGGACCTACATGTCAGATTTAATCACACTTATCCATAGCGAAAAAGTCCTCAAAAGGTTCAAGAAGACTTGAGAGGACTCCACACCGAAGCAAAGGGCAAGATGCTGCCAGGTGGGGCCAGCCGACCCCACCTGTAGGCTGCCTAGCCTCGTGGGGCCCACATGTCATCCCCCATTGTTATGTCGGTTCGCCACCGCCTCCTAGATTGCATCTACATTGTTTATTCAAGTTGGTTTGATCCAAGGGCTTAGGATGGATGCTCCAGCCTATATACTAGCCCCTGCCACCCTCTCAGGCATCAGATCATCAAACCCTAATAAGTCATTTGAGAAGACAGAAACCTAATCATCCTTAGAGCTCCACCATATTCTAGGGCATAGCTAGTTAGGCTAGGTCAAGAGGGAGGCAAGCAGGCTTCGCTTGGATTCCTAATCTTGTCAAGAGCGTGGTTTGGTATAATCTTTGTACCCCCTCTCTTTTATCTCTTATTACTTTTATATGTTTGCTACAATTATTATGACAACATTGGCATTCACAATATTCATGTTCTTAGTTATAATATTCATTGTCTACTTTTATTATATACTTAGTATAGCTAGTTTATCATTATGTTTATGCATAGGTTCATATAGCGCTCGCTCTAGTGTACATGGGGTGAGTGGTCGACATTGTGTAAACTTGGTGCTTATACTTGTTTACCTGCGGATACACCCTATATCTCGAGCCATGCAGTAGATTGCGGATGTGACACTCCCGTTGAGTCCTTTATAGTCCACTCCTCGAATATAGGTGCAAGTAGGGTCCGGTTACAAAGGAATAACAAGCTATGTTCTTAATCTTCCTTAGTAATATCCCTTATGTGTAGATATAAAGATGACCTTAGCCATGACTACTAGGTGTAATTACACTAATCAATGTATGCTTTGACTTGTAATTAAGAATGACTTAGGAATTATTCCTCTAATATTTTACTTGGCCATGCTAATGCCGTAGAAAGGAGTACTATGAGTGATTATCACTAATCCATACATATCATATACATAATTTATCCTATGACTTACCCTAGTTGTGAGTAGAATATTGGTTATGGTTTACTTCTCTATCAACAGCGTAAGTTATCAATATATGTCCTCGCCAGACCTTCCCTATGGTAAAAATATAAATAATGATACCTAGAATACTCTCGGGTAAAGTGCTACAATGGTATAATTATCTGTGTGCTTGTAGATTTCTTTCATATATATATATTCTTTCTAGTCACATGAAATACAAAAGTATTTCTTAGTGTCATTCTAGAAGTGGCACTAGGTTTTACCAACAAGCATTTTTGGCACCAACACTAGGGATGACATCCTAGCAAAAGATGCTAAGGAATGTAAACAACATAGGGTGACTACTTAAAACAAGTGACACATTAATAAATACCAACAAGCATTTTGGCGCCGTTGGCGAGGATGGTAGTTAGGCAAATGAAGTATTGATAAACTTATACTTATTGATGTGATCGAGATAACCATGGACTACTGCTCTAGCAGGATTACCCTTGTTTTGTTGAGTTTTCATATCTTATGCAGGGTAATGTATGACCGGTTTTGACCTTCTGACAAACTACATTGAAGATCTAGAAGCATTAAATAGGAGAACTAGAGCCAATCTCAAGAAGGTCTCAGCTATAGATTCAGAAGACAACCTAACAAGGCGGAGCTTAACACTAGATTTTGAAGCCATGGCTGACAAGACTCTCCATGAATTCTCTGCTCCAACTATAGCCAACATCTATACTAGACCAATAGTCGATGTTGGAGACGATGGATTTGTGCTCAAGCCAGCCCTCATCAACATGGTGCAAGCAAGCTAGTTTTGTGAAAAGGCACATGAAGATGCGAGTGCACATCTCCAACACTTCCTAGAAATCTGTAGCACTTTCACCATCTAAGGAGTGCACCAAGATGCCATACTACTTTGCCTTTTCCCATTCTCACTCTTAGGGAAGGCAAAGCAGTGGTTCTACACCAACAAAGATAGAAATACTATATGGGATAACTGTTCCACTACCTTCCTAGCAAAGTTATTTTCCAAAGGCAAGACCAATGCTCTACGTGGAAGAATCTCAAGCTTTCAGTAACAACATGGTGAATCTATCCCTAAGGCATGGGAACACTTTTAAGATTACATTATGAAATGTCCTTGTCATGGGATGGAGAATTGGCTACTCATGTAGACTTTCTACCATGGGTTGACAATAGTACCCATGGGACTATGGATGCTGCTGCTGGAGGTGCATTCCTGTCACTCACCATACCAGCTGCAACAACTCTTGTGAAGAAGATGGCCTCCAACCAAGGTTGCAATGAAGAACATATTTAGACCCACAAGAGAGGTGGAGGTATGCATCAACTCAAGGAGGTAGACATGTTGTCTACTAAGATGGATCTACTGATGAAGAAGCTCAAAGATCGAGCTAATGAGAAGCAAGAAGTCATGCACATTCATGATTCCTGCATCACGTGTGAAGAGTGTGAAAACACTAGGTATTCAGGAAGCAATTGCCCTAAGACCCATGAGGATGTGAACTTTGTCAACAACAACTACTCTCGTCCTCAACAGAATCAAGAATGGAATCAGCAACAAAGACCGAACTACCAAGGTAACTATCAAGGTAACTATCAAGGTAATAATTTTAATAATTTCAATCAACCACCCTTGAGAGAATTAATTGCTAGCCAATCCAAACTTATGGAGGGATTATCTAGAAAGGTAGCTACCAATAATAAAATTCTAGAGAACATAAATAATAGAATGGATAGCTTTGCTTCTGCCATTAAGAACCAGCATAGCTTTAATAAAATGGTAGAATCACAAATAGCTCAGTTGGTAGCTGTTGTTCCTCTATCATACAAAGGTAAGATTCTAGGGCAACCGGAAGATCTAGAAACTACAAATCTTATTGATATTCACAATGTAGCATACTACTGTATACAACCATGGTCGAGAAGGTGAATAGATTATACCTTGCCAGAAAAGAAGAGCGATTCAGGAAGACCTGTCATCCCCATCGCCATTGGACCACATATTTTCCAAGAAGCTATCTGTGACTTTAGAGCAAGTGTCAACATCATGCCTAAGGTAATGTATGATAAAATTAATGGATATACTTTGTTGTACACAAAAATACGTTTGTAGCTTGTAGATCAGTCATTCTGCTACCCCAAGGGAGTTCTTGAAGATGCCATTGTTCGAGTGGGACAATCATATGTTCTCATAGACTTTGTGGTTTTGAAAATAGGTGAAGATATAAGGGCACCTATTATTTTGGGCCGACCTTTCCTAAGCACCACAAAAGTCATCATCTACACGAACAGTGCCAAGATCTGCTTCATAATCAAGGATAAAAAGGAGAAGTTTTCTTTTAAGAATCATATCTTGCAATCTCCTGGACATCCACAGATGTCATACCTGCTTGAAGAGACAACAATGACCTAAAAAATAACAATAGAAGAAGGAGGAAGAACAAGGACGGGCAACCACAAGAAGAATTAGTCAACATGATCAACACACTCCAATTAGCGTACGACCACTTCCTCGCTTCACTAATCCTTGCTAAGAAGGATGATCTAGGCGTACCAATGAACAAGTGTACCATTGCACAATGAATTTTCCATAAGACCTTCTACGACATTGGATCAGGTGTCAACATAATGTCCAAGGTAATGTATGAATATTTATTTGGTAACGAACCTTTGTTCCCTATATATGTAATTGCAGATGGCAGACCAATGAATCTGATTTTTGGAAGGAATAGCAAAAGATGTAATGGTAAGAATACATGATCAGTTTGCCCCTACCAACTTCATGGTTCTAGACATGGATGAATAAGAAGATGATACACCTATCATATTGGGAAGACCGTTCCTCAACACAACCAACGCGATCATCTACGTTGGATCTAGACAAGTCTACTTCTAATACCTTGGAGAGAAGGTACGCTGTTATTTTAATAGTTATACCACTTATGAGCAGCCAAAGAAGTCTTGCTCCAGGAGGAGATGTCGATCATCTCAAAATCAAAAGAATCAACACCCAAAGAATGAATGGGAAGAAGATGAAGAACTTGAAGAAGTTGTGAAAGATAAATCTACTCCACCTAAGACCAGTCCACAGACCAAGCAGGTATGGAAGGAAAAAGTGACATCAACAAAGTCACTATCACAAGAGGTGCAACCATCAAGGTCTCCATCCCTAGGACCGACAGATGCACCTAAAGAATAAAGGGCTTTTCTCTAGAGGACTTAAAAATCCGAACCCCCATCGGGAGGTAACATCGGTAGTTATCCATATTTACTTCCTAACATTACATGATTTTTTTCACTTTAGCATATTTACTTTCCTACATTGGTATTACATTTAGAAAAGAAAATAAAAATTTTATCATCATAAAATCTTAAGCCCCACGTGAGTAATTTTATGGTGTGTAGAAGCCCATAGGAATATTCACCGTGGTGGCATAAAAATAAAAATACCATACATACATTTTTCTTGCATGCATATAAAAATGGAAAATCCAAAAAAATATTAGAAAGACATCTTGTTAAAAATCTGCCAAAACAGAAATATTTCTAAACTTCAAGAATAACTAATCTTTGGATGGCTGATCGCTAACCCTTTTATCCTAATCTGTTCCACAAGTTTTGGTATTTTTGTTGGTATTCTGCAGGATGATGCACCAAGATCAAGAGCAAATTCACCCGGTTGTCTTCATCTCATTCCATCCCGGAATGGGAGGGACATCCGCTGGCAAATATGCTCTCAAAAGTATCATTGAACTTCAACATTCGACCGAGCCAACATACAGCTTGGGGGAAAGGCATCCCCCATGTATCTTGCTAAGTATTTCTTTCTTTTTCGTTCTATTATTTCTAAGTCATAAAAGATGCATAACAAACTAAAAGCAAAATAAAAATTTATATTTGTATTAGCTATATATATATTAGTAAGGTGTAATCTTCGAAATGAAAACAAAATAAAAAAATGTGTGTCTATTTTTCTGTTTTTAAGAACTGAATAAATAAAAGGACTCTCAAGGATAATCTCTTAACATGGAAATGATGAATAGTTGCTCTATCATAATTCCTTTCAAGTACCTAGCTTTTAGCCTTAAATTCTCCCAAGTTTTGGATACGACTGTTTTGATATAAGAATTTACTCTAAACTTGAAACTCGTGGGCAGCATATGCTTGATCTAAGTCTAGGTAATTGACGAATATGATATGAGAAGGTCTGAGCTGCTGTTTATCTTGCTCCAAGTGATACTAAATATCTAGAGATTTATCTTTTGAAAAATATGAAAATCCTACATGATGAGCTCCTGTATTCCAAATCTTGAATTCCTACCAAAGCCATACATGATATTTAGATTAGAAAAACTTCCACAAATATGCTGCTTGTTTTGCATTGAGTTTAGTCAAGCTTTGTTGACCCTAATGAGAGGTTTGTCATGCCCTTAAAATCAAGATCACATACACACCACCCAAATATGCACTACTCCTATCTAGATCCACCCTAAAATGTTTTACTCCTACACAGGGAGAAAACACCAAAAATATTCTTGATAGGATATCAACCAAATAAGTATTCCAAGTTCTTATTGCTATCTCTCAAAAGTTTTGTTACAGAAAAGAGACGTGGGGCTATGCAAAAGTTATTCATAAAAAAGAGAGAAGAAGAAAAAAATAGATGAGAAAAATGGACAAGTGTCTGAGATATTGAAAACAATAAAAAAAGAAAAGATGAATAAGACAGCCCATGTTTTCTTGCAAAGTTGTTTCCAAGTTTCAAAAGAGAGATATGTTTTCAAGGAGCATAGTAGAATTAGGTTAGCCACCATATATATCCGCCATACATCCACACAAATGCACATCTTGATTTGATTGTATGACTCAACTCTCTTTGGATCCGAGGTTTGACTTTACAATACATGTATTGCAAGTATGCTCTTTCATGTTATCTCCACTCCTATGAGCTCCACATAAGCCTTAGTTGTAGGAAGAGAAAGGCATAACATCACTTTTGCTTTGGTGAGGATCCACAAATACCACATATATTAAGAGCCTTGATAGTGTCAGATAAAGGAGGCTCTGAGTTTTATTTTGAAAACCTATAAAAACTCCAGAATAATGGCTGAACAAAGAACTTGAGACATAGTGCTTGACTTGATCGTTCTATCTTTTAATTGCTCAAGACCCAAGTGAAAGCTAAGAAGCTCCATGGTTGAAGGTAATATGGGTAAGTTTGAAAGTCAGATAGGTTTATTCTAATCCAGAGGATAATTCTTGTTTGAATGCATGTGTACTTTTGAGGAGTGAAACACATTGATGCGACTCCTAATCCATTTACTGAGTTTAGCTTTGCTAAGAGAATAGCAAAGGCTAAGCTTGGGGGAGTTTGTTGATGTTAGTTAACAACCATTATAAACCGTTAATATAACATGCATAAGGGCATAAATATAATCACCAACGAAGGTCTAGGGTTTTAAACTAATAAATTCCATGAGTTTTGGTGAATCTATATTTTCTGTAGGGTTTATCTAGAAAATCGTCAAGGTAGACCTACATATCAGATTTAATCTCGCTTATCCACAATGAGAATGACCCTAGAAGGTTCTAGAAGACTTAAGAGGACTCCACACCGAAGCAGAGGGCAAGACGCCACTAGATGGGGACGGCTGGCCCCACCAATAGGCCGCCCGGCCCCCTAGGGCCCACATGTCATCCCCCATTGTTATGTTGGTTCTCCACCGCCACCTCGATTGCATCTATGCCATTTATTCAAGTCAGTTTGATCTGAGGGCTCAAGATGGACACTCCACCCTATATATACTAGCCCCTACCACCCTCCTAGGCATCAGATCATCAAACCCTGATAAGTCATTTGAGAAGATAGAACCCCTAATCATCCTTAGAGCTCCACCATATTCTAGGGCATAGCTGGTTAGGCTAGGTCTAGAGGGAGGCAAGCAGGCTTCGCTTGGATTCCTGATTTTGTCAAGAGCATGGTTTGGTATAATCTTTGTACCCCATGTCTTTTGTACCTCTATTATTTTATATGCTAGATACAATTGTTATGACAATATTAGTATTCATCTTATCTATGTTCTTGGTTATAATATTCATCGTCTACTTTGATTATTTTCTTAGTATAGTTAGATTATCATCACATTCATGCATAAGTTCATATAGCACTCACTCTAAGGTACCATGGGTGAGTGGTCAACATTGTGTAAGCGTGGTGCTTAATGTTGAGTGGTCGACATTGTGTAAGCGTGGTGCTTAACATTGTTTACCTGTGGATACACCCTATATTTTGGGTCATGTGATAGACCGTGGATGTGACACTCCTGTTGAGTCCTTTGTAGTCCACTCCTCGAATATAGGTGCAAGTAGGGTCTGGTTACGAAGGAAGAACAACCTCAGTTCTTAATCTTCCTCAGTAATATCCCTTATGTGTAGATATAAAGATGACCTTAGCCATGACTACTAGATGTAATTGCACTAATCAATGTATGCTGTGACTTGTAATTAAGAATGATTTAGCAATTATTCCTCTAATATTTTACTTCACCATGCTAATGCCATAGAATGGAGTACTCTGAGTGATTTATCACTAATCCATATTTATCATATACATAATTTATCCTATGACTTACCCAGTTGTGAGTAGAATATTGGTTATGGTTTACTTTTGCATCAATAGTATAAGTTATCAATACATGTCCTCGCCAGACCTTCCCTGTGGTAAAAATATAAATAACGATTCCTGGAATACTCTCTGGTAAAGTACTACAATGGTATAATTATCTGTGCGCTTGTAGATTTCTTTCATTTATATATATATATTCTTTCTAGTCACATGAAATACTAAAGTACTTCTTAGTATCATTCTAGAAGTGGTACTTGGTTTTACCAACAAGCATTTTTGGCACTAACACTAGGAATGACAACCTAGTAAAAGATACTAAGGAATGTAAACAACATAGGGTGATTACTTAAAATAAGTGACACGTTAATAAATACCAACACCAGTCAGGTTGACCGGACGCACCATACCAGCATCTGGTCACGCACCTACCGCCACATGGCCTTCTGCATTCAAGCATAGTCGCCCTATTTCAACAGTATCTAAATAGTCAGCTCAAATTAAATAATTATCGGACGAGCCTCTCAAGAATGACCAGACGCCGAAGACTCAGAGTCTGGTCATGACGATTTCTATGCTGAGAGCTCCTAGAGCACAATTTTATTGACCATATGCATTAGGTCCTAGTAGACCAGGCGCTCTACTGAGTCTGGTCCTCACTCGGCTTCGCACAGGGGATGACATCAGCATACGTCAGTGATAACGTGACGCGACTCCTTCGCGTCTAGTCACAAACACTGTTCAGGGTCCGGTCACGAGGCTGCCCTGCTCCTACTCTGCTCAGCCTGATCAGACACAGCCCCCATGTCCGATCACAGCATTTGGTCAGTGCAGCGACACTGACCCATACCTAGGGTGGTTGAGTACCGGACGCATCCGGTCACTTCCTGACCAGCGTTCGGTCATAATCCCACGCCTCTTTTTCAAGTCGCTAACCACAAAATATAGAACTTGTGCGCACGTGTGTTGGCATTTTTCAAAGCATTTTACAAGGGTCAAAGTTAGCACACTAGGTTCCTAAATGCATATGCAAGAATCATGTCACCTAGTGGCACTCGATAACCGCTTAGCCAAAGATTTCTCCTCTTTATAGTACGGCTATCGATCCTAAATCACTCACACACTCTTGGTGTCTTGACTGCAAACCAAAAATGGCTCCTATCATTTTACCTTTGCCTTGAGCCCATTTTTTGTCTTCTCTTTCTTCTTTTCCAAATGTGAAGCACTTGATCATCTCTTTTGTGGCCATCACCTTCACTATGGCCATCATCTAGCTTCACCACTTGGGTTGGACCACCTTATCTAATTCACACTCTTAGATCAAAGGTTAGTCCTAGGTTTCTTCAATTATCCAAAACCAAACTAGGGCTTTCACATGGTCATTGGGCTTGAAGCCAACATCGATGACAATAGAGGAGAAACGCTCAAACCAAGCATGAGGAGCTTGCTTAAGACAATAGATGGAATGCGCAACCGACAAAACATCCCATCTAGAATTGAGTACCCTAGAGGTGGCTGCATGTAGACTTCCTCAAGGAGCTCGCCATTGAGGAAGGTGTTCTTGACATCTAACTGAGATATCGAACACTAACGAATAGGAGCAACTACAAGAAGGGTCCGAACAGTAGTCATGTAAGCGATAGGAGCGAAGGTCTCCTCATAGTCATGACCTTGCTCCTGTTGGAAGCCACACGCCACATGACAAGCCTTGTAGCACTCAAGGGAGCCATCTGAGCAGGTCTTTACCTTGTACACCCACTTGTAAGTGATAGGAGTGACATGAGGTCGCAAAGGAACCAGATCCTAGGTGCCAGTATGCTCTAAGGTAGCAACCTCCTCAGCCATAGCATGCTGCCACTCCTGGTGAGCACCAGCCTTCCTATAGGTCATAGGCTCAGCCAAAATGGCAATAGTGAAGCCAAGGTGATTGGGAGGATGAAGGGTGTTATGGTCACTAAGGGTACAGTGAGAAGAAGACGCATGAGCAGGTGCAAGGACAGACGGGGAAGAGTCAAGTGGCAGTGTAGGTCGTGGACAACACGTGTAGTAGTGAGTGATCTCACGCGTAGGGCACAACCGTGGTGGGGAAGGAATGACTGGTGGTGGAGAGGTAGGAGGAGGTGGCGAAGGTGGAGAAGTAGTAGGAGGTGGCGAAGTGTAACACCCTAAAATTTGAATTTTTGGAAATAGGGCTAAAAAGATTTAAGTTGGAATTTTTGTGCTCATAAAATATAGGAAATTAAATTTTTCATTAAATTAAAATTCATCATAAGGTTTAACAACATGTTTGTGCATACATGGCCTTGCATTTGATGTATTTGATTGAGTGGTTTTGATTGAAAATTCAAAATGGTTTAAATTGCTTTAGTAAAAGAAATTAAAAATGGCTTTTAAGTAAAAGAAAGAAAAGAGAATTAGAAAAAATAAAAGAATTTAAAAAGTTGTAAAATTTATTTTTGAAAACTTATCAAAATTTCTCATTTATGTTTGAATTGAAGAGTGTATTTGAAATCCTATTCAAATTTGATTTGGTTTATATTTGAATTGGTTTTGAAAATAAAATAGAAAAGGAAAATTCTCTCTTTCTCTTGTTGGGCCCGATGGCCTATTCTCTTTTTCTTCCCGCAGGCCCACTTCTTCCCGCTCTCCCTCCTTTCTTGCTTATGGGCTGCCCTGGTCGAAGCTCCAGCCAGCCAGGCTATAGCCCAGTCGTCGCGTAGGCCGCTTCCCGCTCCTAGCTTCTCCATGTGGCCCAGCAGCATTGCCCCGCGTGCCGACCCAATCCGCGTCAACGAGCCCGCCCAAAGGCACCAGTCGTGCGCCTCTTCTCTCTCTGACTGCTAGCCCTTGCCCTCGCCAATGCTGACATGTGGGCCATACCTGTTAGTTTTGTCCCTCTTCTCCAGCACGTATTCTACCTAGACTCACTGCCGCCGCCCGGGAGTCCCACACCACCCTACCACGCCTCGATGCCATGTCGCCGAAGTCCCCGCGCCCCTTTAAATGCCGCCCGAGCCTGCACCGCCTCCAACTCGATAGCAACCGCTACCCCTGCTCACACTAAGGTAGCCAGCCCTAGCATAGCTGCGAGAGTCGCTGCCTTGTTGAGTCCCACACCCGCCCTGTTCCTTCTCCATCACCGAGGTGACCCTAGGTGAGCCCGCCGTCTCCCTCTCTCTCTCTCTCCCGGACCTTCCCGTTCGAAAAACCATGCACTGTAGGCCGTAAATCGATGTCTCTAGTGAGCTCATTGCCTCACTGGTCATGGCGCCACACCGCTCGCTCTATTCTGGCTAGCTGCCGACGTCTCCTACACCGCCCGATATATTCATGGCCGCTCGTAGCTAATCCGATGTCCGTGGGTGGCCGATACCCCTTCATTTTGGAATTTTGCAAAAGAGCCCTTATAAGTACTTGAGTATTAACCCACGGTCCAAAGTGAAATCCCAGATTATGTTTTCTTCTTTGGAAAGCGTGGTTTCGTCGATTTAGATCCAAAATACGTTTTCACTTATTTACAGATTTGCCACTGATTTTGTTTTAGCCATAACTTCTCTGTTTTAACTCTGATTTGACCCGTTCAACTTGCGTTAGGTTCGTAATTTCATAATCTACATGTTCATACTACTATTAAGTATGTTTTAAACTTTTAAAATTCGTGATTAGATTTAATCTATTATTTTTATTAAAGGAAATCCTATTTAACTCATATCTTCTACGTTTTAACTCCGTTTTAGTCCATTCAAGTTGCGTTAGATTCATAGCGACGAGATCTACGCATTAGTAACAGTGGTTACCATATCACTATTTTTGGAATTTCATGATTTAAATTCTAATTTGATTAATAATTATGCAACTGGATTTTATAAGTAAAATATAATTTGTTTTACTTTAGATCTATAATTTAAATCTAAAATTGAATTAATTCAATTTATATTATATAGTTAAAATAAATGAAGCCTATAGTTTTCTTTTCCACGTATAAAGCAAATCTATTGGTAGATGTATCTTTTCACTGCAGCTTCGATTAGTGTGCTTTTCACATCTATGTTCGTAGCGATGCGTAGAATCATGTTTCAAACTCTTTTACTTATTTTTCTATGATTGGTGTACTATTCTAATTTAGATCTATTGTTTGCTTCATGTACGATTGCCTGGATGCTTGTGTGGTGCTTTATGATCATGACTAGTCGATGAGTTATACGTGCTGAATCAAGAAGCAGATTTTGAAGTTTTGGACTTGAAGAAGGATCTAAGTTTAAGGCAAGTATAGCATGAAATCTTCCTTGTTGACCTATAAACCTTTAATCACTTATTTCATATTACATGTGTCTACCTTGTTGCCAATAAGGATATCCTAGATATTTGTTACCTTGTACCCTGATTCCTATGGGGTATTGCACTGGGTAGTATGATGCTGGTGCTCAACTGAAACCATGATCTTGTAACTTGACTAATGGTATATGCAATAAACACTAAAATATATTTTTTAGCAGCATGGCACAAGGGTGCTAGAGCATTGGGCTGTTTTAATGGTGCTCTAGATTCCTCTCCCTAAGGACTTATCTATAAGTGATCATTCGAGACTTACAGTACAACTTGTTAGAGGTTAACTTTATTGGCGTAAGAATGGCTTGCCAAATCAGGTATAAGACAACCTCTTCTCTTATGTGTATAGCCGTGATGGAATTGTGCCATTCGATAGGGGGTGTCCTATATCTGTTTGCTGAGTGAATCTAATGGCCCTAACTTGTTAGATGAACCTTTGAAAGGCTTCATAGTGAACCTTGATGACCTTCCTTGGTAGTGGGCTAAGAGGTTGGACGCCTCGGGCAAAACGGTAAATCAAAACTCACAGTGAAAGTGTACAACCTCTACACAGTGTAAAACTGATATATCAGCCGTGCTCATGGTCTAGTGCGGCCTTGAAACCCTTATGGAATTGATGATGAACACTAATGATACTAATGATAAAGATGCCCACCAATTATTACTATTTATACTATTCATTATTCATATTTACTTGATCATGTGTTTGTATGGTCTTGTGATAAACTTGTTGCTACTCTTATGCTAAAATTGTGACAATTAAAAGCTAATCACAGTTAAACTAATGTTATCCTTTTGAGTCTCATGAACCCCATGTTATACTTGTTGAATATGACATGTACTTATGCTTTCTTTACTTTTTAAATATTTGGATAAAAATCCCAGATGGGTACTAGATTGCTAGAGTTTGGATGAATTAGGCTTGTGGGCAACCAGTCAGTTGTCCATGTGGATTTGGAGTCTTCACCAGAAGATCAGAGTTGTCTTTTCACTGTTTGCTGTCTAAGGTTATATCCTTTATACTAAGTATGCTATATTTGGAGCATTGTCTTTCAATATTACCCTTATTTGTGGCTATATGTGAGATTTGACTTCCTGGGCTCACATATTGTGTGTATCTGGTTTTATCCTTAAAGCCAGGTGCTACAAATTGGTATCAGAGCAATGCTAACTATAGGACGCAAGCCTAGTTCGAAACTGGTCATTTTAAGGTTCAGAAGTTGCTACAAAAATCCTTGTTCTATAAATTTTGATATTTTCTTCTCTACTATATCTCTACCCTTGCTATTCATCTCTACCTTGGTGCTTATTTTGAAGTCTTTGTTCTCATCTTTACTCGTTGGTTTGATATGATTTTAGAACTATTCCTCACCACCTTCTTGCGTAATCTGAAGATAAGTCTTAGGATTGTTACCCCTAGCATGATGAGGACGATAGTATCGCAAGTTGAGTCAATGATTGAATTGTGCATCTTTATTCTTTGTTGAATTGTCATTATACTTATGATTGTTTTGAATCTTTGTAATGATTGCAATGATCTTGTTGGTTGTTCCCACAATTTCATTTAGTCTATAGGCCTAAGGTATAAGGATTAATGAAATAAATAGTTGTGTTTTGGTTATCTCCTGTTTTCTCTATCATGTCTTTTCGGAGTAGTCTGCAGTCTTTGGCTTATATCTCTGATTTTGGATGACCAAAAATCATGAGAAAATTCTGAACAATAGTACACTTCCATATCTTTCTTTGAGCGTAAGAATCACCTTGATAGCTATTTTGGTTATGGAGATACGAAAATCACAAGGTGATGCGTCTGTGTTGTTTGGAACCTAGAACAGTTTTTGTTGTGCACTATTTTTGACCAAGTTACATACAAAATTTGGAAACATGTTCTATAAGGAAGTTGTGGATAATTTTATAAGCTTTCCAACAGTATAAGCTAAAACTTCATTTGATTAACAGAATGAGAGTTACAGCTATTTTACTGTGCTGTCATTTTTTATCTCCGTGAGGAATTTTAGGTTTCTTGTTCTTACCCATACACAAGAGTATCATTGGGATGGCAGAACATCTTGATACTAGTTAGCTCATCTAGAAGAAGGTGCAAGATACCCTTTTTGTGTCCCCTAGTTTATCTTTTCTTAAGGGGGTAGCCAAGTGGAAGAATTTGTAAGATGAAGTATCATGCGTTCTAGTTTGCGTAGCAGAAGCGTGGTGGTACTCAATGAAGTGAGAGAAACTTCAGAGTTTCAATGAGTTTTGATTAAAGGTTCAACAGAGGTTTAACCAAGATCATCTAGATATTGATAATGCTACTAGAGAAGTTTTTAAGTTAGTTGGATCAAAAGACCTCAGCTAAGTGTTTGAAGGAGTCCAAGAAGAGGTTGAAGTAAAACCTATATATTAGCTTTGCCAGATCCAGATGAGAGCTTTATATCTACAATGATGCACCTTGTTAGGGTGTGGAATGTGTCCTTATGCATGAGGAAAAGTAGTACCTTGTTCATTAAGTCAACTAAGCAAGCGTGAGTTAAACAACCTAACAAGTTATCTGAAGTTATCCATTATGGAGCATGGAAGTAATATCTTCTTGGAAGTAAAAGTGACATATAGGAGGGTCACGAGAATCTACAGAACATCTTCACTAACATGGTTTTTGTAACACCCAAAAATTCATTCTTTTAAAATAAGTAAATTTGATTTAATTATGTTATTATGTGTGAATTCAAATATAAGAAATTAATAATTTTTGGAAAATTAAAATCAAATATAAGGTTAGTAACTTTTTGATGCATACATGCTGCTGCACTTTTATTTTTGCAATGATTGGTTTTGATCAAATTGGAAATTGGATACAAAATCAATTTGAAAATGGTTTGCTAAAAACTCTAGAAAAAAAAGAAAAAAAAGAGAAATTCATTTCTCCCCTCCCTTCTTCATTTTGGCCCGCTGGCCTTTTTCATCCGCACCAGCCTAGCCCCTCGCAGCCTGCATCGCCGGCCCGCTTGCTTTCCCCCTTCCCCGCTTCTTTCCTGGGC
Source organism: Miscanthus floridulus (assembly GCF_019320115.1). Taxonomy (NCBI): domain Eukaryota; kingdom Viridiplantae; phylum Streptophyta; class Magnoliopsida; order Poales; family Poaceae; genus Miscanthus; species Miscanthus floridulus. Next base: position 49,507,062 of record NC_089595.1, on the reverse strand, counting down.
TGGCCTAGTCCGGTTGGCAACCGCGCCACCTGCGCTGGCAACCACCCGCTGCCGCCTCTTCTCTCGCTGCCTAGCCATGCTCGCCTGTCAGCTCTTCCCCCCACCTCCCGTGTCATGCGTGGTCGAGGCAGAACCGCCACCCCGCTCCTGGCGTCGTGGGCATGTCGCCCTGCTCCCTGGCCTCTTTTAAAAGGGAACCAAGGCCGAGTTGCCCTCCTTGCTGCCTTCCCCGCTCCCTCTTGCACTCGCTCAAGCCCGTGGAAGCCACAACCGTCGCATGGAGAAGCGCCGAGGTCCGCCGTCCGCCCCTCCGCATGGTCCGCCGTCTCCGAGCCGCAGTCGACTCCGTTTTTCCCCGCTGTGAGAACCCTCTTGCTCCCCTCTTTCTCCACATGCCTTCAATTCAGTGTTTCATGGCCTCTAGGACTCATTTCGCGTGCGCCCGTGAGCTCCACGCCGCCGGCCATGGCGACCACCACCTCGGCCATGTCCTACGGCAGCTCTCTCGGCCTAGGCGAGCTTGCCCACACCTCCTCTCTCCCCTGGTGCCCTCGGTTCTTTGAACCGTGGCCCGTAGCCCCCGTACCTGATGAGGACATCGCCACGCTGGACACACCGACGCCATGGTCTTCCCCAAGTTGCAATTCGTTTCCAACTCAGCTGCCACGTCGTCCTCGGATTCAGCAGATACGTCGTTACTGTTTCGGTCATAACTTCCTCATACGACATCGAAACGGGCCGTTCTTGGATGCGTTGGAAAGGGGACGACGATGCCGTCGTTTTGGATCTGGTCCCAGCTTCAGAAGGTCCGTGGATCATTCTGTGTGACCACGGCAAGGTGCTGCGTCACCTATTTGGGCCAACTTGGCCATGTATCGTGTCGGGCCTTAAGCCCAAGTTGTGGGCACCCAACCCCTGGCCGTCCCCAACCCTAGGTCGAGTCTTAGACTATAAACACAGCCGCCGCCGCTGCTATACAATTGGGTTTTGTTTAGAGTTTAGTTTTCCCTCGAGAAACTGAATCATTCATTGTAACTGTGGTGACAAATCCTTTTACAGTGATCCAGGGCCCCTGTTCTTGATCTCCTCCACTATGTCGATTAGTCCTTTGGAACCGAGTTCTTGAACCCTCTATTGATATTCGCGTCATTCATATTTGCAATTTCAGATTACGTGTTTTACCTTCTTGCTTGTGCTCTTCGATTCGCTTGTAGGAGAAGCCTTCTTGGCGAGGTCAATCAAGTTGTGCTTGGTTGATAACCAACGGAGCGGTGGTGTAACGGTTGTAGGGTTCGAATCGTGTCTGATTTGAAGCCGGATCGCCAATGTCGAGATCTCCACAAATCGAACTTACCGGCTACCTCTCGGAAGATCGGGCCTGTACTCATCAGTACCGCACACACCGGCACACTCCTTGTCGTCGGCCTTGGTGCCCCACCGCCAGAAGCACTATTCTGGCTGCCACTCCCTTCTCTCTCCCTCCCAAGATCTAATCGGAGCCACCCATCCATGATCCAACGGCCCAGGGTGGCCGATACCCCTTCACGGGTTATTTTTCTAAAGAGTCCCTCAGGTTTGGCCAAATAGAACCTGCAGTCCTCAGCCGATTTAATTATTATGAAATTTAATTTATTTAAATTTAGAAATAGTTCCTTCTATTTACAGAAATGCCACTACATAGTTTTGATCATAAAATCGTTGTTTCAGCTCTGATTTGACCCGTTCAAATTGCATTAGATTCGTAATAAAGTTCTCTACATGTTAGTACCATTGTTAACCATGTTTGCAACTTTTAAATTTCATGGTTAGGTTTAATTAAATAAGTTGCTATAGGAAACCCCGTTTAATTCATAACTTTCGCGTTTTAGCTCCGATTTTCATGAACTTTGCGTTGACGTGATCGTAGCGAGACATATATTCTTTTCATAAACATTTTATCTTGTTTACTATACTACTGGTGTACTGTTCTAATTATAGGATTGTTTGCTTTGCATAAATGCCTTTGGAATGTTGTGTGTTGCCGTGTTGCTCGCGTTCAGACGGTGAAGAGATCGTTGGAGACCAAGAGTTTTTTGATGACCAATAGGACCAACAGGAGTTTGCTCACCAAGGCAAGTATAGCATGGGACCTACCTTGATGTCCTATTCACCTTTATTAATTACTCATTTGCATGTGTCTAATTTTGATACCCGTAAGGACATCCTAGTGATTGATTATCCTGTTTCCTTGTTCTCCTACGAGTTATATGCATATGGGTAGTTTGCTAGCGCTCAATATAACTATACATGAGCTACATAATGAACAATGATTCTATGGAAAGAAAAGGTAAAAGTTGCTTTTAAACAACTAAATTATAGGGCAAAGGAGCAAATGACTTTTGATCATGATGCTCTCGGCCCTCCATAAGGACTTATCTATCGGCAAAAGCTGGGACTGATAGTGCAACCGTGAGAGTCACATGGCTTTGACTTTAGCTTAGTAATAGGACCATTTCTAGCTTGTTAGAGGTTACCTTTATAGTGCAAAAGGGGCTTGCCATGTTGGGTATAGGGCTGCCTCTGTTCCTATGTGTATAGCCGCGATGGATATGTGCCATAGGAAAGGGGGGTTCCTACATCTGCCTGCCGAGGAAACCTAGCGGCCCTAACTTGTTAGAGAAACATATGAAATGACTTCATAGTGTACCCCGCCCGCTCACCTTGGTAGTGATATGGGAGTAATTAACCCAGGCATAGGGGAAACATGACTTGCGGTGAATGTGCACAACCTCTGCAGAGGGTTACAAACTGTTATAACAGCCGTGCTCACGGTCACGAGCGGTCCAAAAAACTCATAGAATAACTGGTTACTTATTGTTGTTCATTTATGATGTTATACGATGATAATATGATCTAAATGATTCAGATATCTGATTATGTGGGCTTAAATGGGAGCTTAAGCATAACTTGATAATAGTTGATGATAAAATCTTGACCTACTAAAAGTGCTAACTATAGTAAACCAGAGTCAACCTTTTTGAGCTTTCATAACCCCATGTTATCTTGTTAAGTACGGGAAGTACTTACACTTGTTTACTTTCTATATTTGGATAAAAATCTTGGATGGGTAACAGATGACAATGTGTATGAGGAGTTTTCTGAGGACTATTAGGCTTGTAATCAACCAGTTGACCATCCCTGTGTTGGAGCTACCACGAGAGAGTTATCTTTTATTTTTCGCTGTGTTGTGTAAGACTATGTGATGGCATTAATCGTGATGTAAGAAAACCGTGATGATACTTTATGTAATTTGTTGACTTATGTGTGTGACTGATCCCTAGGCACACATGAGTTTTATGCATTCAATTTTATCCTTAAAATTGGGTGTGACAGTTTTGAGCTTGTGATATACTTGTTGGAATGAAATTGATTATGACTTGGAAAAGTGCTATCACTTCGAGGAGTAAAGTCATGTCCGATGCCCTTAGCAATGGAGAATTGTGCTAAGAAGGTTCGGGTGACACCAAGGACTAAGAATTGTATTCCAAGTTCGAGCAACTTGACCGGAATCATTATTGTTTTGAAGATTGGTAGTAGAATTTTCTTCTGACAAAGAGGTTCGTTAGGCTTCATTGGAAAGTGGATATTTCAAGAAAAAGAATTGATATTATAGACTAAAAAGGAAAGGTGGCCTAGTGATTGGAGTTACCTGAGAATTGTTCAAGGTACCTGTCAGAATCTTGGAATTAGTTTGGCAAGTTACTTGGAGTAAGGTTAACAGGTATGCAAAGTGAAGTGAGATCATTATCAAGACGATGGAACTACACGAGGAAGTAAAGAAGAATCCAAAGACGAAGTATCCCTATCTCCTAGTCAACGTCTTCCGAATCTCGAGGATGAGATTCATCTTAAGGGGGGTAGAATTGTAACACCCTAAAATTTGAATTTTTGGAAATAGGGCTAAAAAGATTTAAGTTGGAATTTTTGTGCTCATAAAATATAGGAAAATAAAATTTTTCATTAAATTAAAATTCATTATAAGGTTTAGCAACATGTTTGTGCATACATGCCCTTGCATTTGATGTATTTGATTGAGTGGTTTTGATTGAAAATTCAAAATGGTTTAAATTGCTTTAGTAAAAGAAATTAAAAATGGCTTCGAAGGAAAAGAAAAGAAAGAAAAGAGAATTAGAAAAAAATAAAAGAATTTAAAAAGTTGTAAAATTTATTTTTGAAAACTTATCAAAATTTCTCATTTATGTTTGAATTGAAGAGTGTATTTGAAATCCTATTCAAATTTGATTTGGTTTACATTTGAATTGGTTTTGAAAATAAAATAGAAAAGGAAAATTCTCTCTTTCTCTTGTTGGGCCCAAAGGCCTGTTCACTTTTTCTTCCTGCAGGCCCACTTCTTCCCGCTCTCCCTTCTTTCCTGCTTATGGGCCGCCCCAGTCGAAGCTCTAGCCAGCCAGGCCGCAGCCCAGTCGTCGCATAGGCCGCTTCCTGCTCCCCGCTTCTCTGTGTGGCCCGGCAGCACTGCCCCGCGGCCCACCCCGCGCACCAGCCCAATCCACATCAACGAGCCTGCCCGAAGGCACCAGCCGCGTGCCTCTTCTCTCTCTGACTGCTGGCCCTCGCCCTCGCTGATCCTAACATGTGGGCCATCCCTATTAGTTTTGTCCCTCTTCTCCAGCACGTATTCTGCTCGGATTCGCCGCCGTCGCCTGGGAGTCCCACACCGCCCTGCCATGCCTCGGTGCCGTGCCGCCCAAGTCCCCGCGCCCCTTTAAATGTCGCCCGAGCTTGCGCGGCCTCCAACCTGATAGCAAGCGCCGCCCCTGCTCATGTCGAGGTAGCAAGCCCTAGCGCCGCCACGAGAGCCACTACCTCATCGAGGCCCGCGCTCGCCCTGCTCCTTCTCTGTCGCCGAGGTGACCCTAGGTGAGCCCGCCGTCTCCCTCTCTCTCTCCCAGACCTTCCCATTTGAAAAACCATGCACTGTAGGCCATAAACCGTTGTCTCCGGTGAGCTCATCGCCTCACTGGTTATGGCGCCGCCGTGCCCGCTCTATTTCGGCTGGCCGTCGTCGTCTCCTACACCGCCCGATCTAATCATGGCCGCCCGTAGCTAATTCGACGTCCGTGGATGGCCGGTACCCCTTCGTTTCAGAATTTTGCAAACGAGCCCATATAAGTACTTGAGTCTTAACCCGCGGTCCAAAGCGCAATCCCAAATTACGTTTTCTTGTTTGGAAAACGTAGTTTCGTCGGTTTAGATCCAAAATACATTTTCACTTATTTATAGATTTGCCACTAATTTTGTTTTAGCCATAACTTCTCCGTTTTAACTCCGATTTGACCCGTTCAACTTACGTTAGGTTCGTAATTTCATAATCTACATGTTCATACTATTGTTAAGTATGTTTTCAACTTTTAACATTCAAGATTAGATTTAATCTATTATTTTATTGAAGGAAATCCTGTTTAATTCATATCTTCTATGTTTTAACTCCGTTTTAGTCCATTCAAGTTGTGTTAGATTCATATCGATGAGATCTAGCATTAGCAATAGTGGTTACCATATCACTATTTCTAGAATTTCATGGTTTAAATTCTAATTTGATTAATAATTATGCAACTAGATTTTATCAGTAAAATATAATTTATTTTATTTTAGATCTATAATTCAAATCTAAAATTGAATTAATTCAATTTATATTATATAGTTAAAATAAATGAAGCCTATAGTTTTCTTTTCCATGTATAAAGCAAATCTATCGGTAGATGTATCTTTTTCACCGTAGCTTCGATTATCGTGCTTTTCGCGTCTGTGTGTTCGTAGCGATGCGTAGAATCATGTTTCAAACTCTTTTACTTATTTTTCTATGATTGGTGTATTGTTCTAATTTAGATCTATTGTTTGCTTCATGTATGATTGCTTGGATGCTTGTGTGGTGCTTTATGATCATGTCCAGTCGGTGAGTTATACGTGGTGAATCAAGAAGTAGATCTTTGAAGTTTTGGACTTGAAGAAGGACCCTTGTTGTCCTATACATATTTAATCACTTAATTCATATTGCATGTGTCTACCTTTTTGCCAATAAGGATATACTAGATATTTGTTACCTTGTACATTGATTCCTATGGGGTATTGCATTGGGTAGTATGATGCTAGTGCTCAACTGAAACCATGATCTTGTAACTTGACTAATGGTATATGTAATAAACACTAAAAGATGTTTTTTAGCAACATGGAACAAGGGGGCTAGAGCATTGGGCTATTTTTATGGTGCTCTAGATTCCTCTCCCTAAGGACTTATCTATAAGTGATCATCCAGGACTTACAGTACAATTATGAGGGCTATATGACTCTGGCTTTAGCTTAGTATGAGGACCTTTTATAGCATATTGGAGGTTACCTTTATTGGTGTAAGAATGGCTTGTTGAATCGGGTATAGGATAGCCTCTACTCTTATGTGTATAGCCATGATGAAATTATGCCATTCAATAGGAGTTCCTATATCTATTTGCCGAGTGAATCTAATGGGCCTAACTTGTTAGACAAACCTTTGAATGGCTTCATAGTGAACCCTGCCGACCTTCCTTGGTAGTGGGTCTAGAGGTTGGCCACCTCAGGCAAAAGGGTAAATCATGACTCATAGTGAAAGTGTACAACCTCTAAAGAGTGTAAAATTGTTATATCAGCCATGCTCACGGTCACGAGTGGCCTTGGAACCCTTACGGAATAGATGATAAACACTGATGATACTGATGATAAAGATGCTTACCAATTATTACTTTTTATGCTATTCATTATTCATGTTTACTTGATCATGTGTTTATATGGGCTTGTGATAAACTTGTTGCTACTCTTAAGCTAGAATTGTGATAATTAAAAGCTAATCACAGTTAAACCAGTGTCAGCCTTTTGAGCCTCATGAACCCTATGTTATATTTGTTGAGTACGACATGTACTTACACTTGCTTTATTTTTTAAATCTTTGGATAAAAATCCCGGATGGGTACCAGATAGCTAAAGTTTAGAGGAATTAGGCTTGTGGTCAACCAGTCAGTTGTCCCTATAGATTTGGAGTCTTCACCTGAAGATTGGAGTTGTCTTTCTGATGTTTGTTGTCTAAGGTTATATCCTTTATACTAAGTATGCTATATTTGGAGCATTGTCTTTCGATATTATCCTTATTTGTGGCTATATATGATATTTGACTTCTTGGGCTCGTATATGGTGTGTATCTGGTTTTGTCCTTAAAATCGGGTGCTACACGAAGTAGGAGGAGGTGGCGAAGGCCGAGAAATGGATACTTGAGGTGGTAAAGAGGGTGAAGATGGTAGTAGAAGATACCACTCAGGTAAAGGGGGACTCGGTGGTAATAGAAGGACTAGAGGAGGAACGAGGACAGTAAGACTAGGACTCATCAAAGGTGACATCCCGAGAAATCCTCATTCGACGAGCGACAGGGTCATATCCGTGATAACCCTTATATTCCATACTGTACCCAAGGAAAACACACTCAACGGATTGAGAAGTGAGTTTGTTTCGCTCACGAGGTGGAAGAAAGACATAACAAACACATCCAAAACAACAAAGATGGCTATAGGAAGGTGGGGTGCCAAAAAGACGCTCATAGGGAGTGCAGCCCTAAAGAGCAGTAGATGGTTGGCGATTGATGAGAAAAACTGCCATAGAAACAGCCTCAGCCCAAAAATAAGGAGCAAGCTTAGAGGAGATCAGGAGAGCACGAGCAGACTCAAGAATGTGACGATGCTTGCGCTCAGCAACACCATTTTGAGCATGAGCACCAGGACACGAGAACTAGATAAGGGTACCCTACTCAACAAGATAGGAATGATGAGTAGTAGAGATGTACTCACCAGCAGAATCAACATGAAAAAATTCAAATAGGAGAGTCGAATTGTGTAGGGATCATAGTGGCAAATTGCTAGTAAATAGAAAAAAAATTACCACAAGAAGACATTAGATAAATCCATGTAAATCTCGAATAGTCGTCAACAAATAGAACATAATAAGATTGTCCCTATTTTGAAACAAAAGGGGCAGGACCCCAAACATTAGAGTGAACAAGATTGTAAGGTCACTGAGACTTAGACTCACTAGAAGGATAAGGGAGGTGCAACTGTTTGCCAAGTTTACAACCCATACAATGTAGAGCAGTGTTACTAGAAACAGGACCTAAGACACCACTACCAACTAGACTGGACAATCTAGAACCACGGAGGTGACCTAAATGAAGATGCCACTATGCAAAAGAAGCGGTAGGCAAAGTAGCAGACGCAGATGCTGGGGAACTAGGAGCCAAGTGAGCCAAAGTGGACAAAGGAAGATGCAACCAATTGAGCTCCAATAGGCATTGTGAGTATGGACGCCTAGGCCTAGTCTCCACCAAAAGGCCTATACGAAGGTCCTGAACACAACAAGAATCAAATTCAAGAATTATGCGATAGTCATGATCAGTGATTTGACTTGCATATTATAGTTGCATGGTGAGTTTAGGAACGTGGGAAATAGTAGGAACATCAAAGGAAGATGTGGAAAGAATGTCTCTCCCAGCAACAGAAAGCGAAGTGCCATCCGCAGTTCGAACAAAAATAGGTGGATTGGTAGAAGACAGAGGACAAATTGGCTGAGTCGTGTGTCATATGGAAAGAGGAACCAGAGTCAATGAACCATGGGGATGATATACCTAGAGGAGGAGGAGCAGAACTAGAAGCCTGAGCAACAACCCCATGAGCTGATGCTTGAGCCAAAGCAGTATGGCGACAAAACAGGGCAAGAACCTCCTGCTACACTGCAGATACTAAACGAGTGCCCTACTGAGTAGAAGAGCTACCAGAGCCCTGAGAGGAGCCCTAAGAGAAGCGTCTGCCATGATGCCCCTGTCTATCGCCAGCTTCTTGTGATAGTCCTTCTCCTCATGACCATAAATCTTGCAATATCCACACTGGACACCAGAAGGGGTCCCCACCACCACTGGAGACTGGGACGAAGGCAAGGAGACCAAGGGAGGTGTGGCTGCTAGGACAGAGGGCTCCGGCAGAGCACAACTTACACCCCTAGCTCGAAGATAGGTCTCCTCAGCTCGTAGCTCAGGCATCACCTCTAAGAGAGATGGGCGTGCACGACGAGTCAGCAACTACGCCCGAACAGTCTCGAACTCCGAATGAAGCCGAGAAAGGAACTCATGAAGACGAAGTGTGTCTCTTTGGTCCCTGTGGCAGTCATAGCTTCAACATGTGCCACCACCGCAGAACCTAGCACTCAAACTATCTAGATGATGCCAGACATCTATCATCTGACGGTGGAAGTCCTCAACTGTAGAATCAAGCTGACGAAGTGACTGAGCCTCCTCAACAACAGCAAGGTACATCGCTTCATTATGGATCTTGTAACTACGATGAAGGTAGTCCAACATAAGCTATGAAGTGGCAAGACCACTGAGGGATCGGGCGAGATCGACCTCCATGCTTGCAAGTAAAATGGCCTTACAGATTTTTCCTCGCGCAACCAAATCTCATGAACACCGAGATCAGACTGGTAGCTCTCCGTCTCAAGCTCAAATGCCTCAAGTAAAGCACTCATGGCATCATCAACATCATCTGGTAGGTACGTGGGTGGCATGGGGAGAACGGGACGCGAAGGACAGACCCACTCCCCCCGTGTGGTAGCCCCACAGCAACTGTCCGTCCATATGGAAAACAAAATCTCCCCAATTTGTGCCATTGAAAATGACAGGGCATGGGGGACAGGAACAACACCAGGACGCCTCGGAGATGCCATGAAGGAGACAACAAGTCTTTGTTTTTTTCCTTTTTTCCTTTTTTTCTCTTTTTTTAATAGACAAGAAGGCAGAGAGGAGTAGTGCACGCTACTTACACGAGGCGGACAAAGCTGAGTGAGGCAATGCGGTGTGCGCGCCGTGGGTGGAGGGAGGCCACGCGAGGGGCGAAGGGGCCTGGCGTGGGCGGGCAGCAGCCGGCGAGCAGATGGGCGGCGGCCATGTGGAGGCCGGTGCACGGGGTTGCGAGCAGCCGGCCACACGGGACGCCAGCGGGGTCGATCTTAGGAGGTGAGGAAGAAAACCTAGCTCTTTGATACCATTTTAGGGAGTGACCAACCAACTCTATTCTAGGCCTAAAGGGGCAAGTATACATGTGAGAGAAGCGTCTGCCACGATGCCCCTGTCTGTCGTCGGCTTCTTGTGACAGTCCTTCTCCTCATGACCATAAATCTTGCAATATCCACACTGGACACCAGAAGGGGTCCCCACCACCACTGGAGACTGGGACGGAGGCAAGGAGACCGAGGGAGGTGTGGCTGCTAGGACAGAGGGCTCCGGCAGAGCACGACTTACACCCCCAGCTCGAAGATAGGTCTCCTCAGCTCGTAGCTCAGGCATCACCTCTGAGAGAGATGGGCACGGACGACGAGTCAGCAACTGTGCCCGAACAGTCTCGAACTCCGGATGAAGCTGAGAAAGGAACTCGTGAAGACGAAGTGTGTCTCTTTGGTCCCTGTGGCAGTCACAGCTTCAACATGTGCCACCACCGCAGAACCCAGCACTCAAACCGTCTAGACGATGCCAGACATCTATCATCTGACGGTGGAAGTCCTCAACTATAGAATCAAGCTGACGAAGTGACTGAGCCTCCTCAACAACAGCAAGGTACATCGCTTCGTTACGGATCTTGTAACTGCGATGAAGGTAGTCCAACATAAGCTATGAAGTGGCAAGACCACTGAGGGATCGGGCGAGATCGACCTCCATGCTTGCAAGTAAAATGGCCTTAGCAGATTTTTCCTCGCGCAACCAAGTCTCATGAACACCGAGATCAGACTGGTAGCTCTCCGTCTCAAGCTCAAACGCCTCAAGTAAAGCACTCATGGCATCATCAACATCATCTGGCAGGTACGTGGGCGGCATGGGGAGAACGGGACGCGAAGGACAGACCCACTCCCCCGTGTGGTAGCCCCACAGCAGCTGTCCGTCCATATGGAAAACAAAATCTCCCCAACTTGTGCCATTGAAAATGACAGGGCATGGGGGACAGGAACAACACCAGGACGCCTCGGAGATGCCACGAAGGAGACAACAAGTCTCTGTTTTTTTCCTTTTTTTTCTTTTTTCTCTTTTTTTTAATAGACAAGAAGGCGGAGAGGAGTAGTGCACGCTACTTACACGAGGCGGACAAAGCCGAGTGAGGCAATGCGGTGTGCGTGCCATGGGTGGAGGGAGGCCATGCGAGGGGCGAAGGGGCCTGGCGTGGGTGGGCAGCAGCCGGCGCGCAGACGGGCGGCGGCCATGCGGAGGCCGGTGCACGGGGTTGCGAGCAGCCGGCCACACGGGACGCCAGCGGGGTCGATCTTAGGAGGTGAGGAAGAAAACCTAGCTCTTTGATACCATGTTAGAGAGTGACCAACCAACTCTATTCTAGGCCCAAAGGGGCAAGTATACATGTGTGTACATATGCAAAGAACCTCTCCAAGTAGACAAAAAATACAAAGTACATCTATACATCTAACAAAAATTAACATAATTCGAGGAATAATAATCCACACAACAGTGATTCATGAACTAGAATAACAGGCTCTTGATACCACAATGTTAGAAAACAAGGGGCTAATATTAGGTGGATGTATAAATTAACTGTAATCAGAAGTTGGGTAGTCTACTGTGAAGCGGTGAGTTTGGTGAAGATAGATGTTGCAGTTGCAGCACGTTTGATCCACCAGTGTCTCCTCTTGAACACTGATGCTGCAGCAGAGATTGACCGCCAGTAGTGGTGTCGGCGGTGGCCTTCCCGTCACTGTAGCAGCTAAAGAACTAAACTGCTGCCGGGGTCGCACAGATTCGTGAACTCAATTTGATGGGGTCGTAGCTGACCGGAATACGCGGGATTCCACTGATTTATACAAAGTTATCGGGGTCGCATGACCCCGACACATATGCGCTGGCTTCGCCGCTGATGGCCCTAACACCACTTTTGCAACATTCGTGTCTCTCTCTTAATTGCAACACTTCACTCTTAACAAAACTGACCGATTCTAAAATTCTACGATGAATTTATAAGATAATGGAAATAAATCCGGCTTCATTCTTGCCACGAAGAGAATCAGACCACATATTAAAAACTGTTTACCATATAAATATCCCACTCAAAAACTAATTCTAATAGTATGAGGTCATCCAAAGGAAGAAAAAATTCATTGCCGCCGCCTCTAGTACTCTGACAAACTTGGAGAATATGTTTTTATTGCGTTTACCCCACTGTAGTCATGCTTTTGTGATTTCTTTTTTTTGAATGAGGGCATGAGACTGCACCGATTCTATTAATATAGAAGGAAATTACGAGCAGGGAGCCCTGGGAGGTTATTTACAGGGGCTAGAAGATACAAAACAGCACAAAATAATCACAAGAGAGCGAACTAGGCGGCCACAATCAAGGCGATCAAAAACTTTGCACCAGCCAAACCCCAAATCCTTGCCTCTTCTTTGATCTTTTGGACGAGGTCCAACGCCGACGACTCTTTCTGCTGAAAAGTGCGTGAATTCCTCTCTTTATAAGTCTTCCAATTTACTAGAAGCAAGAGTGAGCGGAGGCCCTTCCGAGGGACCTCAGGCAAAAACCCAACATACATCCACCAATGCTTGTACGATTTCATTTATACATTTAATATTGATGTCTGACATCACTGTATAAGCCGTTATTCAATATGACAAATCATGCCATATTTATATTTATTTCTCAGAAAGAGTCTCCTTCAGGAGAAAATAAGAACACATATGTTTCGTATGCAGTTCTGAGTTCTCAACATAACTAATCTCTTGTGATGTCCATACTGTCAAACAGAACAGGATTATCCTAGCAGCAGGATACCACGAACATATATTTTATTAATGTTCTATACTATCATATACCATGTTGGCTATAACCAGGAACCCATAACTAGTAATTCAGTTGCCATGGCTTATCTGCTCAAGAGCAGGAATGAACCAACGCAGCTGATACCAGCGTCTTCAGAAGAACAACAGAGAAAGGTAAGACAGCAACTACGCCATTCAGCAACTGGTTTCAAGGTCAAATTGCCTGCAAAGTCGTCTTAGCTTCTAATTGATTTCTGAGATCAAATTTTGACTGATTGTTGGTACGTGTTTACGGGATCTACTTATAGCCCGGGTAGGCATAGAATGGTATGTCGTCCCCGTTGCTTGACATAACATGTGGAAAATAATCAAATTTGAATGCGAGGATTTCAGAAAAAACAAATGTGTATAGTACTGCCATTTCTCTTAAACCACCATGATACCTTTAAGATGGAGCTTTATGTTCATAATATGAGATTTGTTTCTGTGCTTAGGAGGAACCGGTGGTTCCTCTATGTAGAAATATTGATAGCCGTTGATTGATAAAAAAAATCAATTAATTATTCTTAAGGGCAGTTTAGTACCTTTTCTAATAGACATTAACTAATCCTAGCTCTATCCAATTGACACGTGAACTTGAGGAACCCCGAACCCCGTAATCCTAGCTGTCTTTCCACGGCTGCCTACAGGAGCTCCCTTATCCGATTCTGCAACATTGATTCCGAATAAATTGCCATGGTGGATTGGTGGTAGTCAATAGTCAGATAAGGCTACGAGATCTGCAACATTGTTATAGGTTCAATCATTTGACAGAATAGTCAGATAAGCAGAGTCAGGTCATCTGCACTAGTATTACTTGGATATGCTGAATATTATTTCCTTGTGATGGGAAATCAAACTAACACAGACTAACCAAAACACTCTGGAAGCCACTCGAAGAAACAAACAAAATACTATTAGAGACCAAGAAAGGGCCCGAAAGGTTTCTCATCATGTTAGTGCCCATGAAACACAGTCAAATGTGCCTAGAACATGTGAGTGCCTGCTCCAGCCATCAATCTCGTCCTTCAAGTGATCCTTATGAGCAGAACCACCATTACAAACATGCAGGTCATCACAAAGATTAGCAGCCATTGGAAGCAAAGCCAACGAGTAGGCATCGGAAGCTCATAAGGCCGTTCTTGCCAAGCTGTGATCAACGGCACTCTCTGCGGAATCAAGGATCTGCATCAGCAGAAAAGGGAACATTCTCAACAAGCACGCTGAAGTTGTAGTATCAATATAACTTTTATCTACATAAACCATTGTGTGAACACAAAAGAAATCTGTATAAAGGACAAAATGGAAGAAAGATACTCCCTCCGTCCTAGAAAAAAAGGTCATTATGGGATACGTGCATGTCAAACTTTCTCAATTTTGATTAGGTTTATAGAAAATGCATGCAACAATTATATCTCCAAATAAGTTTATTTTAAAAGTATATTTAACGATATATCTAATGATACTAATTATGTATTATAAATATTAATATTCTTTTATACATAATTAGTCAAAGTTAAAAAAAGTTAACTTCTCGGAAAGCAAGAACGACTTCTTATTTTGGGACAGAGAGAATACCTTATATGTCTCCTGCAAAGATTGGTTCATCATTAGGCTAATTTCCTTCGGCTGCCATGCTAACTCAACCATTTCATCAGTCAAATCCTTTTTAACATTCGTGTGTGGTACACCTATGGCATCACATAATTATTATGGCTTAAAAAATCCAAGGAAATTAATTAATTAATATTTTATGGCCAGCAATAAAACGCCTTCTTAAAATTTTGATGTAAATGAACACTAAGATGATGTACGTTGCCATTCAAGTGATTAACTACCAAATGATGGTAAATATTATCATAATCTTTTGTAATACATATATGGTAATTAAGTGTTCATGGATTGTAATTTGTGAAGCTGCAGTACGATGATAATCTTTTTTAGAATATTAGACCAAGTCTTAGTAGGGGTTTCATTAGAATTTCATGGCATTAAATATACTGGCATGACATGGTATTAGTAAAAATAGATAAAAGATTCATACTCCCTCCGTCCCTAAATGTCTATCGTTTTCACTTCCCGAGAAACAACTTTGACTAAATATATATTAAAAAATATTAATATTTATGATACATAATTAGTATCATTGGATAGATATTTAAATCTAGTTTTTTAATAAATTTATTTAGAGATAGAAATGTTGCACGTATTTTTTTATAAACTGAGTCAAAGTTATCACCACGCAAATTGTGGCGGCTAACATTTAGGGACGGTGGGAGTATGATGAAATAGTTTCATGGAGAGAAAATTAGTCTAGACTAGAAACTGAGATTTGAAACTTCTGTTGAAACTGCCTGTAAAAACGCACCCTAGTCTTACACCGAGCGAGAGACGAGGCCACTTAACGTTATAGGCCCATGCCCAAGCTAAATTTACCATGCCAACAGAGTTTACAACAAGTTTAGACGACTTAAAAACACAAGACAAAAACTACATCAGAAGGACAACAGCTTGTCCGGGCGCATAGCCTTCTGATCCAGGTCAATCCAATCAGGCAACCTCATCATGAATTCAAGCATTTCACTTGGGGCTCCATCTCCCATCCGTCCTTGTTTAGTGTTATGTACTACGAAACGCTCTTGTTCTTGACCAAGGCTACCCAGTGATCCATCCATGATTGCTTGGTACGTCTTGCACCTTCTTGATGATGGTTGTCAGCTTTACTGATTGCTCCGTCGAGCAAAGGATGATGGTTGTCAGCTTTACTGATGCATTCAAATTTCTTGTTATTACTTAGCGAAATCACCAATTGCTTCAAGGTTACTGCAAAACTCTACTTCAGCAATCGCAGATAGGACCACCCATATCTCTGTAGGTACTGCACAGTCAGAGAAAAGGTGTTGTACATGGAGTTTCAGGTTCTGTACAGAACAGGCAGGTTAAGTCAATCTTTTTCCATCTACTTATTCTATCTGTAGTTTGTGTTCTCTTCCTAGAAAGCAAGCAAACAAAGAAATGCACACTGGATGGGATTTTAGGGAGCAAATGGCAAGAAGATATATGTGCTGAATTTCCCTAATATTGATCACTTAATTGGTAAAGAACTGTGAGGAATAGACTCCAGATGAATGGCAAATCCATGAGTCCTCTTGTCATAGAAGTTAACTGCAAACAAGATGTTTTACTTCTAACCACTGGGAGTCTGGGACAACAATCCGCTATCTACTAACCACTATAACCTCCTAATAAACGTACATTTCAGGTTGCTACCATCCCAGAGTTCAGCTACTGTACCCAACTGCTACCATCCAAATGTATGATGGTTTGATTACAACGATTGCAAGTGGTTCAACTCCTTCTAAACAAATACAAAATCGACTTACACCAGTAGCAAAGACATCGACCGAGACTTGTGAAATGTTAAGCAGTTGTGATTCCCACAAATTTTAAGCACTTGTGATACCAGTAGCAAAGACATCGAGCCATGGATCTCAGGAGCACATGCCTAATGGTCTCCTAGTTTCCTTCTGTCAAGTGTTCCCTTGTGAAATTTTGAACAGATGTGATTCCCACAAATCACCCTTACCAACATCAAAGCAATCCTCCATAGTGAAAGTTGGACTGCCATAGATGCCTTCGAACCCACACTAGTCTCGATTTCTGGTTTTCTCCTATTCCTATCCTAGGGTACCTAAAGAAGGGTGGGGCAGCTGCTCTCAAATCAAGAACCAACGAGACGTGCTCCTAAAATTCCCCAACTAAACCAAATTTCATTGTCAAAACTCATCATCGATGGCTCGACGTTTGATCCGTTGGTGATGTCGTTTCCATCACCTCTGGTCTAGCGTGTGATTTAATGGTGATGAAGTGGACATCACCGCCGACATGTAGTACGATCTGGTGGTGATAAAGTGGACGTCACCGCCGGTCTACCTTATGATCCGGTGGTGATGAAGTGATCAATACTGCTGGTGCAACATATGATCCCATAGTGATTAGGTCATCACTCCTAGTTTGTTGTTTGATCCGGTAGTGATGCAGAGCTCATCACCCCTGGTGCGGTGTTTTTATCTAGCGTTGATGTCTTGGTATTGGATGACTTGGTTATTTAGTATGATAAATTTTGGTACAGAAAGAAGAAAACTGCTAAACCTATATCCTGAAACAAATAATACCCACCCCTTAAATAGGACAATGCGTGAGTGCAGAAATATCCTCACACACACTATATTTGCATATTCTCACACCTTTACATCATGGTTTGAGGCATAGTATTCTCGCTCCTCTAACACCACATACTAGAATTGTTCTCTCTTTATAAGCATGTGAATAAAAGAGAAAAAATCATCTAAACCTACAATGTGGTGTGATCTAGGTCCCTAATTCTGAAATTTTTGTCTAATAAGTCATTGAACTTGTACTGTGATGGCAATCAAGTCCCCAACTCTCAAAATTTAGTATTTGGATCTCTAAACTTATACAATAGTTTCATCTAGGCCCTCCGAATTCTCATGTCAACACACATTTAGCATGTCAAAGCAGCGCCATATATGTGTTGACAAGCAAGTTCGGGGGCTAGATGACACCGCCATATAAGTTTGGAGGTTGAGATATCAAAATTCGAGAGTTGGAGACCTGACTGACGCTGCAGTGCAGCTCAGGGACTCAAACATAAAAAAAATCGAGAGTTATGGACCTGGATATAATACCCATGCATAAATTTAAGGACTGCTAGCGAATTTTCCTTAAAAAATATGTATTGACGAATATGACCAGCTTGTATGCGCAAAAGCCGGTGACAATGCGACTTACATCTCACCTCACAGTTATGATCTTCGGAGCCTGTAGATAAATGAGGTCCGGAAGCTCCTTGGCGATCTGCCGACAGAGATGCCAAACTTCCTTTCGGATGCCACTATCCGCCGGTTCCTCCGAGCAAGAAACTGGAGTACGATGAAAGCTACTAAGAGTCTCAAAGAAGCTACCAGTTGGAGACGTCAGTACAAGCCAGAGAAAATTCGTTGGGTGCATATCTTGATCTTATAGCCTTTAGTAACTGCAAAAACGCTTCTATGAATCATTTAATCTTATGTTAGAACAAACATTCTGTTTGGAATCAATTGTAGGAAAGCATTGCCGATAGTGAGAATGAGGCAAAGAGAGCGTACATACCTGACTACCTTGACAAGAACCGAAGAATGGTTTTCGTAACACTTCCAGCAATAAAGGTACAGTCAAGTTTTTCAAGTATACTCCGCAGCATCAATTCCTGCAGAGTAATGAAACAATTATTTCCTGTCCATTTAAATAGTATGGGGTGGTACTATTTTTTACAGCATATACTGTGTAAAACAGTTAGCCAAATTTAGGGTCATTTTAATCTAAAAATTAACAAGATATTTCTGATAAGCATGCGTATATGTATCCGCAAAAGCTATAAATACGATTATACTGATCATATGAACAAAAATTAAATTAATGTCAGTTGCAGAGGTACACCCTAGGTGGGGCGGCACAGTTTTCACTTCTTAATATAGTGATCTTATTGATGTCGTTAGGTTCAGGGCCGTGCGGTCTGATTTCTAGGCCGGTACAAAGCTCTAAGTGAGGCCTGAATCAAAGTACCAAATATAACCAAAATAATGTATTTATTACATAGCAAATGCCATATATCGAGAATAGTACCTTTTGAACTCTTGGTTTGCAGAATCTTTACTTGAATAACATCATTCTTTTAGTGTTCTTTGAAAAAAAAATTTCAATAATATGCTCATAATTAATCTTCCCCAACAATCCACTCTCAAGTGCTATCATAGCCAAACTATTAAGTCTTTCTTGTGTCATTGTAGAACACAAGTATGACTTCAATAGCTTCAACTTAGAAAAGCTCCGCTCCGCTAATGCAACAGTCACATGAATGGTCAATAAAATTCTATATGCAATAGCTGCATTGGGAATATAATCATGCCACTTTAGAAACTTAAGAATTTCAAGAGGACCCATATTTTCTTTTGGAACAAATCTTGAAGAAATCTCGACTCTATATATAGTTCATTGGCATCAATATCAAATTTCCCATCTCTTTTAAGGGCTGATTCAAGATTGTCACAAGAAGATTTCAAGCTCTTACTATCCAATGACCACAGTGAGTCTAAAGTAAATAAGAAACCAAAATTCTTTTGGTAATCCTGATATTGTTCAAATCTCCTTGTAAGCGAGGAAATAGCTTGAGCATCATTTGCATCTAAAAATCCTAGAAAGGATTCTTCTAGGGAAATATTATCCGCGGAAGATGAATACACAATTGTCAGCTATTTAAGTTGAGTAAAGATTTTGTCAAAATTTTATTCTGACTAATCCTGCATTGCATCTAGCATTTAATAAGAGTATTAATTAGAATTTATTTGATTTAATTAAATAAAGTCCGAGTGTAACTAGAATACATAATATACATGATACTATACTCGTTCAAAAACAAAATACAGTTCACATGTTAGTCTTGAAGCTGTATTGACTTACATAAAAATTTGTTAAAAGAAGGGCACCATGGATGGAAATATGAAATCAAACTATTTTAACTAGAGCAATTATTGTATGAGTAAAATATGTACAAAAAACACATTGTAGTGCTTTTGTTGTTTTGTACAATAGAAAACTTAGAAGGTAACAGGTTTTCATTTGGAGACTATATAAATGTCCAAACAAGTTCTAAATTTTGTGGTAGTGAAGAAAAAAAATAGTTTCGTGTCTATGCTCTGTAGTAATTTGAAGACTATGAGGTTTATATTCTCTAAAAATAGTTGTAAAACAAGGACATGGTTCTGTTCAACCACTTCCTTTAATTGTATTTTAGCATCTCATTTACTAACCTCTCACTTGTCTAACAGACCAAAACTTCAGAGAAGGATCATCTAAAGTATCTAGTGTATAACCTGGAAAACCTGCTCATGTATTCTGAAGATGCAGAAGAAGAGAGTGTTGTTTGGATCTCTGACTTCCAAGGCTGGACAATATCAAGTACACCATTTTCATTGACCCGACAATCATTACACATAATTCAACAATATTATCCTGGATTGATATCAAGTACACCATTTTCATTGACCCGACAATCATGAACAATAAATGTACCATCTCTGTCGTCTCAGCTAATATTTTATTTTAAGAATTAAATAAAAATATAAATTTTTACTAGAACTTAGTCAAATTTTAAGCTAACTTATCAGTGCATAAAATTTATAGTACGATTCATATTTTTATATGTTTCTGCATTATATTGCTTTGTAACTGTGAGTGACATACTTGATAAGAAAACAAATAATTATCCTTTGAAACTAAGGAATTGACTATATGCGGCCAGGAAGGTGGAACATCCTCAACTTAGACACAAGTAACTTGTAAAAAAACTTTGTCATATTAGGATAGTTAGAAGAGAACATTCTCAATTTCAAATAATTTAATTACGTCTATAGTAGGACACAATTATATATTCTACTGACACTACTACAACAAGCATTTTCACTATTAATCGCCGACATGCATGTGACCATCTCTATGCCGCCCCTTAATATGCCTATGTCAGTCAATGCCATTTAAAGAGGTGTAAATCACTACGTGAAAAACTATTTTTAGCAACGGGACAAATTTTTTTGTAGAGGCGGTTGGTGATGGAGCCGCCCCTACAGTGGCGTGTTCGAAAGCCACGAGACCAGCCGCCCCTACAAATAGAACAGCAGGGGCGGTTGGTGATACGAGCCGCCCCTACAAATAGGTCGGATTTGTAGGGGCGGCTCAATCACCAGCCGCCACTTGTATTTCTATTTGTAGGGGCGGCTCAATCACGAACCGCCCCTACTGTGCGAACTACAGTACCCCCGCCCCGCCCCAGACGTCTGCTGCCCCCGTGCGCTCTCACACTCTCTCGCCGCCCCCACGCTACGCCAGGTGCCGAGGGGCTTCGCCGGGCCCTTGGCCGCTTGCCAGCGACGAGCGAGATCTCACGACGACCGGATCCGCATGCTCGTCGGCCGGATCCGGTGGTGGCTGGTCCGAGCTCGCCTCCCCTCCGCGTGGTGACGACCGGACTGCGGTCATGCAAGCGCGGTGGCGACCGGATCTGAGGTCCTAGGGGCTGGATCCGTGGGATTGGCGGCCTGAGCTGCGCGGAGGGTGTCCGGGCATGGCTTTCTTGGCTCCTTCCATTTTCGGTAGATCTGGGCGCCCTCAAGGTGAGCCACCCACACCTGGAACCCTACCCCGCCTTGACCTCCTTGGCTCCTTCCATTTCCGGTAGATCTGGGCGCGATTCGCCGATCCGCAGCGCCTTGACCTGCTTGTGGTCGCATCGCGAGGCGGCGGATCCTTCTTGTCGGCGACCTGTCCATCGTCCGAACGCGCGCGGGCTTGATATGTGAGCCTAGGAGCTGAGGGGCATTTTTGGCGTTGCCGCAAGCCATCGTCGAGCCAAGGTCCGCCGCTGTCGATCTCTCTGCTCAGAGCAGCACGGGCCCTCCTTCCTCTTCGGATGGCTCCACAGCGTCACGCTGCATCCTCCGCGCTATCTCGTGGCTCGAACCAGTGTCGCGAATCCGAGCTCGCCGGAGCTCCTGTCCGCCGACGTCCGCCCCTTTCCGGCTCCCTCCCTCTCCGGTCTGCATCCAACGCCGCGAACCCCACCATCGGCTGCGCGGTAAGCTCCCGAATGAGTCCACTCTGCTCCGCTCGCCGGCCCTGTTACTTGACTTTTATATTCCGGTGGAGTGAAATATGCCTCTTTTGTTGTTTAGTGTAGCCACACATTGCTATATGCCTTAAATTTTTGCTGCACAAGTCCACTTGCTCTATCACTTACATTTCCTGACCTGATTAATTAGATGTTAGTCCCATCGACACATGTAAGGTAGTAAGGTGTTGAAAATTGCAGCTGCTAGTCCCATCGACACATGTAAGGTAAAATTCCTTCCTTTGCTAAAACAAACGGTTTGTTTCAGCAATCCATGTTACAGCAATGGTATTACAATCTCATTCAAGTTTCACAATGAAAGCTAGCATACTTTGTCAAGCGGGTTGATTTCTTGTAAAAAATCCTTTTGGAGGCTCTTCATTCTACTGGCTATTCTGGTGCTTTAGCAAACCCACTAATTGCGTCAGAATATGCAATTAGCAAATTGAATGCAGATGTCCTGGAGCAATTTATAATTGTGAGATTCATCTCCAGAATTTGTTTAGTATTCTTTATGTCCTGGTATCCTTGTTGACGTGTTATTTGTACTTTTTGTTGCATGGGTATCAGGAGAACTACACTGCTCCCTGAATTGTAGCATCTGTTTTGGTAATGCATCCAAAACTTGGTACTTCTGCATACATACTTGTGAACCAGAAGTAGGAAAATTGAGAACTGCTAGTGCATACATACTTGTGATGGAGGAGGCTCTGGTGACATGAAAGGGTACCTAGGTTCAATCCCCTAGCGCTGCCTGGTGGCACCACATTGTTGGCAGCTCTCACCTCCACTAGGCCTAGCCTCTTCCCCACAACCGCCTTCTCACATTGTAGATTGTCCCAGCCATGTTGTCTCCAAGTTGAGCAATAGTTGCTTGTTCTCACTTCCATTAATCACCAGTGGCACAAGTGGTCGGGCATATTGAATTGTGGTTCCAGTTATCTGATATGTACCTAACTGCAAGTGCTAATGCTGTTTTATTTTTTGGAACATGCTACATTTCTATTTTGCCTCAACTGCAAAAGCAACACAAACATCATCACATATTGCAAAAAGATTAGAGCATCTGACATTTGTTTCACATATGATTTGCAGCTCAGTTTGCTAGAGTCATTGCCGTCACTTGCTATACATGGTTTTGTTCTTCCACTAGCTCTGCAATGGATAGCACCAATGCTTAAAAGGGACTCAAATTCGTAAGTTAAATGCACTAATCACAAGTGAGCCCAACTTCAGTTTCTTTTTGGGTTCTTTCTTATTTGCTTGGCCTAATGGCCTTAGTTGCCTTGTTCTGAGATATACTCCTATAGATTGCCTGGTCTTTGATTTCATTTCTCCCTTTATATTTGAACACGAATAAAATATATCCCTTTATTTGGTACTAGAGAAAAAATAGAGTTCAGCATTCAGATATTATCAAAAACACATGAAGTGGACAATTTTTGAAAATTTAAGAACAAACAAGAGCCAATGTACAATTTTTCTATTCTGAATGTGCTATGCTGGTTTCGATTATGTAAAGGAGGAATCAAATTAGATAAAAAATTTTCTGTTCGCATTGGCACCTGCCATGCTGTGCCATGTTTGTTCGTATTGGCACCTACCATACTTTCACAACTCACAGCATCCTGCTTGCCCATTTTCAACGAAATTCTGATACCTTTTTTTTTGTGTGGTGTAGATGCCGGAAGCAAGTGTGGGATTATTGCTCAGGAATGGGAGGAAACCTGTTGACTTGTAGAGGAAGAGAGATGGGCTACACAGGGACATAGGGTACAATGCATGTGGCAATGGTTTACATGCATTTTCATCTGTCATTTGTTTGTTTTTTTAAGCGAAACCATCTGTTATTTGTTCCTTCCGATACTTGGTATCTGTGCAGCTTGCGTTTAGAAGTGTTCACAAGGTGAATATTTCAGAAGTTTCTTTTTTCCGGGACATAAATTTGGGTTTCCTGATTGTGCTATTATCTATGATAAAGGCATTGAGCATACTAGTTAGCATTTTTTAGTTGACTTGATATTTTTTTATATTTGATTTGATATGTATTACTACAATTCGCATTTGGAAGACATGTCATGGAATATTTGTTATAATCTGGTATAAATAAATGTGTATTGTCATTGAGTTTCAGTACAAGTCATGATGAAAAATATATGTTCTGGTCGAATTTGAATTGTAAATTTAATTTTTTTTTGCGGAAAAATGATTTGTAGGGGCGGTTGTTACTGTAGCCGCCCCTACAAATCGATTTGTAGGGGCGGCTGGTGTTTCCAGACCGCCCCTATAAATTGATTTGTAGGGGCGGCTACAGTACCAACCGCTCCTACAAATCCATTTGTAGGGGCGGCTGGTAACACCAGCTGCCTCTACAAATTGATTTATAGGGGCGGTCTGAGAACCGCCCCTACAAATACATGATTTGTAGCCACCCTTTCATAGGGGCGGCTGGCAAAACCGCCCCTACAAATGGTTACCAGCCGCCCCTAAAAACGTTTTACTACGTAGTGAATGCACGTTAAGATGTGTGCCTTAGGATGTCTGTAAATGATTTTTAGAGGCAGGCATCTGCCTAGAGGTTGTCTGGCCATTTATGGAGACGGTCTCTTGATTTGTCTGTCTCTATCAATCAGAGAGACTATCTCCTAAAATCATTTTGGTGGTAGTGTGATTAATTTGCCAATTAGAACTTAAACTTGAGAGAACTGTAAAGCTACAGTTTAGGGCTGGTTTGGTAGACATCTAGCTCCTAGAATAGCTCCGGCTCTGCCTTCTTCATAGAAGTGGTTTATCTAGTGGAGCTGAAACTCTTTGGTTTTCTTTCTATTACTATTTCCTCCACTTAATGGATCACCATTTGTTACCGGTGGGGGAATTGCTTCTTCCACTCTAGATGATTCGATTTGCACTAAATGAAACCATAAATCAGAGTTAAAATGGAGATTTTATGGCTAAAACAAGTTGAGTGGCAAAACTGAAAATAACTAAAAACGTATTTTCAATCTAAACGAACCAAAATACGCTTTCAAAAGAAGAAAATGGAATCTGAAAATGCGCTTTGGACTACGGGTTAAGTCTAAAGTAATTGTAAGGGTGTTTTTGAAAAATTGGCGGCGAAGGGGTATCTTGGATTTGGGACCATCGGATTAGAACTGGATGGTCAAGATGCAACCGGGCGGGGAGAGAGAGAGAGAGAGAAAACCATGCCGGAACAGGGCCGGCGGTGAGGTTTGCGACGGCGGTGCCATTGCCGGCTCATCGGAGCTTCGGCTTTCGGCCAACAGTGCTCGGTTCAACAAAAAAGAAGCACTAGGAGATAGAGGAGGAGATGGGGAACTCACCGGACCCAAGAGGAGCTAGCGAGGAGCAACGGAGGCAGCGTGGCGCTTCGGTGGTCGGCGACTCTCACGGCGGCGCTAGGGCGAGGCACGACTGCAGACTTGCACAGGCGAAAAACTTGCGGCCAGGCGGGATAGGGAGGCGGCGGAGGCGGCCCCGGCTATTTATGAGGCAAAGATTGCTTGGGAGGCAAGGCACGGAGCGTAGCAGAGCCAGACACGGACATCGGCGTGGTGTCCGACTGGAGTACGACGCGAGGGAGAAGAAGGTGCCTGACGGCTGGGCCTGGGATGTCAGCCGGTAGGAGGGAAAGAGACTTGGGTCGGGCGCCTTGCTGGGCCACTGAGGTGCGGCGCGGAAAGAAGCAAGCTGGGCTTCGCCCCGAGTGGGGAGGAGAGGAGAACACGCGCGGCGCGGGAAAGAACGGGCTGGCAGAAGGAAACGGGCCAACAGGCCAGAAGCGGGAAAGGAGGAAAGAAATTCATTTTTTCCTTTTCTAATTTTTCCAAAGCAATTTCAAAATGAAATTTCAACTCAATTTGATACCCGACTTCAAACCAAGCAATATAAAATATTATGCAACAACATGAATGCACACTCATATATGTTAACCTATATTTGATTTTAATTTAACAAAATTTATTATTTTTCCTAAGTTCAAGTTCCCACAAAAATGCATAATTAAACATTTTCTCCTATTTCAAAAATATGCAAATTTTTAGGGTGTTACACTTATCAATAACCAAAACAATAAACTGAAACACCTTATTTGGCTCTCACATTGTTGAGTTGTTGTGATTGTAGTATTCCTATTTAACGGTTTTTCTCTTTTGTAGATAATGAAACACTTCCTAGAGCCAAGAATGAATGAAAAAGTGAAATTTGTGTACAACAACAATTCAGAGAGCCAGAAGATAATGGGCGACATTTTTGACCTTGACAAACTGGAGTATATATTTGGAGGAAGAAACACAGCTGACTTTGACATCAACATGTATGTAGAGAGAATGAAACAACGAGATCAGATACGGGGAGCTTGGACATACGACAATGGCGAGGCCTCCTCTTTGTGATGAAGGAAGAGCACAAGAAACTCCAGTTCTATTTGAAGAGTGCAAGAATATCATTAAACCGGACAGAGATTGAAACTTTAGTTTTACCCTATTGCTCTGAGCCATGTGAGCATAGTTATTATCCGATAAAATTATGATGAAAACATATGTCCATGCTTGTTTGAGTAATAGAAGATAGATATGCTAAGAATAGCTAGGATTTTTAGAAGATGCCATTGGTTCGATGAGAAATAAAAAGGAATATTGAGAAGTCACGTGGCTAAAGCTTAAGGAGCTACTTCCGAAGTAACAGAAAGAAAAGCAACTACTAGAGTGGGGTAGTTAGAGTCAAAAAGTGGATTCCTCACTTCTTTCTCTCATGCAAAACCATGCATGAGACCTTCATCTCGCATGGCTCCTATGTGGTACAAGAAAGAAGAACTCGACTTCCTTCATTTATTAACTTTCTCACATATGTATCATATTGAACTAACTCTTTTTCGAAATGAATTTTGAAAAATAGCTACTAATCCTTAACTTTTTGAGGAATCCTTCATCAGGGGTTCTAAATGACTGACTTTTCAATCCTTTCGACCTTGGTTCCATGAAGCAAGTATGAAAGGTTGTGAAATAGAACCATCTACGGATCTCCAAATCCTAAAAAACTATAATGGTCTCATGATGTTGCTCAAGATTTTCTTTGCATTGGATTTATTTGGATTTTTAGTCCAATTAATTGATATGAGAGAGCTATTTTTGGCCTTTCAATTATAGGCAAAGTTTTATTTTGGCCTTCCAATTATAGGCAAGGTTTTATGTTGGCCATCCAACTCTAAAACTGAAAATCTTTGTCCATTAAACTATCATAATAATCATTAATATTTGGATATTTGGTAGTTTCAACGTTGGTTTTGCTAACATGGATGACAAGTGGTAGTGGGTATAGCACCCGGTTTTAATAACAAAACTAGATACACACCATATGTGAGCCCAAGAAGTCAAATCTCACATATTGCTACAAATAAGGGTAATATCAATAGACAATGTTCAATATATAACGTACTTAGTATAAAGAATATAACCTTAGATAGCAAACAGCGGAAAGACAACTCTGATCTTCGGGTGAAGACTCCAATCCACAGGGACAACTGACTGGTTGATCACAAGCCTAATTCCTCCAAACTCTAGCAATCTAGTACCCATCCGGGATTTTTTTTCCAAATATGTGAAAAATAAAGCAAGCGTAAGTACATGTCGTAGTCAACAAATATAACATGGGGTTCATGAGGCTCAAAAGGCTGACAATGTTTCAACTGAGATTAACTTTTAATAAGTCATGATTTTAGCAATTGAGTAGCAACAAATTTATTCACAAGCCCATATAAACACATGATCAGGTAAACATGAACAATGAATAGCATAAATAGTAATCATTAGTGAGCATCTTTATCATTGGTATCATATGTGTTCTTTATCTATTCCGTAAGGGTCCATGGTCGCTCGTGACCATGAGCACGACTGATATACCAGTTTTACACTCTACGGAGGTTGTACACTTCACTGAGAGTCATGATTTACCCTTTTGCCCGAGACGGCCAACCACTTGACCCACTACCAAGGAAGGTCATCAGGGTTCACTATGAAGCCTATCAATGGTTCGTCTAACAAGTTAGGGATGCTAAGGTTTCCCTATCAATAAGCATGAACACCCCTCCAATAAGTGACTAACAAAATACTAAGAAACCAAAGTGCACCCTCTTGGCAGGCCGAGATGATACCTATCGGAGCCCCTCTTGCGCCATAAAGGTAACCACTAACAAGCTAGAAAAGGTCCTCATACTGAGCTAAAGCCAAAGCCATGTAGCCCTCATAGCTATACTATAAGTCCCGGATGATCACTTATAGATAAGTCCTTAGGGAGAGGAATCTAAAGCACCATAAAACACCCTAATGCTCTAGCCCCCTTGTTCCATGTTGCTAAAAAGCACCTTTTAATGTTTATTGCATATACCATTAATCAAGTTACAAGATCATGGCTTTAGTTGAGCACTAGCATCATACTACCCAATGCATATCCCGTAGGTGACAAGGTATAAGTTCAATTCTAGGGAATCCCTACCAAGGAGACACATGGAACATGAATTTAATGCATTAAAGTGAATAGAAAACAAGGATGATCCCATGCTATACTTGCCTTAAACTTAGATCCTTCTTCTAGTCCAAACCTTCAATGGAACTCCATCTTGATCAACACGTAAAGCTCACCGACTGGACATGATCATAGAACACCACACAAGCATCCATGCAATCATACACAAAGTAAACAATAGATCAAAATTTGAACAGTACACCAAACATAAAATCAAGATGAAAAGTTTGTAAAACAAATCTATGCCTCACTACAAACACACAGACACGGAAAGCACTCTAATCGGAGCTATAACGAAAAAATTATGAATTAAACAAGATTTTCTTTAATAAAATAATAGATTAAGTCTAACCTCACATTTCAAAAGTTGAAAATATATTTAACAGTAAGATGAACATGTAGATTACTCAATTATGAATCTAACAGAACTTTAATGGATCAAAATGGAGTTAAAACAAAGATTTTATGGCCTAAATAAGACTAGTGGCAAAATTGTAAATAGGTGAAAGCGTATTTTGGATCTAACCGAAGAAACTACGTTTTCAAAAGAAGAAAACATATTCTGAATCTAATAGAGGGATTTTACGCTTTCTGAAAGAGAAAACGTATTCTCAATCTACTAGAAAGTAACTACGCTTTCGGAATAGGAAAATGTATTCTAGAAGTGTGCCATGGACTGCGGGTTATATATTCAAAAACTCGAGGGACTCTTTAGCAAATGTGCCAAGCCGAAAGAGTATCATGCAATCTCGACCATCGGATCTAATTTGGATGGCTGAGAATAGAAGCAAGGGAGAGAGAGGGCGCACACCGGCTAGAATAGAGAGAGAAGACGGCGACGCCATGGCCGGACCTCACCGGAGCTTCGCCAAACGGTGTTTCAGGCCTCGGTTCGCGATGGGAATAGCATGGGGAGAAAGAGAGCAAGACTACGAACTCACCTTGGAGGTTAGCGTCAGTGGTGGAGGTACGGAAGAGGTGCGATGCTCGGCGGTGGTAGCGGCGGACGACAACTAGGGTTTGGCGGTGTTGCATTGGCTCGGTGAGGCATCTGCAGCCTAGAACGGGATAGGGAAGCGGCGTGGCGCTGCTCAGTATTTATGAGGCTGGCTACTTGAGGCGCAAGGCAACGACACTTGGTGGCCTTGGACTCTTGGCGGCGGCGGTGGAATCCGACGCAACGATGGTAGGTGGGGGATATAGCTGACAGGGATGGCCCACCTATCAACGACTGCGCAGGATAGAGGGGGAAAACGGTGCAGCGCTGGGCCGACTGGGCTGGGGCGTGTGGCTGAGCCGAAGGAGAGGAGGAGAGTATCAATGCGGCGCTGGGCTACGGAAGTGGGAAGCAGAGCTGGGCTAGGTGCGCGGAGGAACAGAGGTAGGTCGAGGGAAGGGAAGAGGGCCTCGTGGGAAAAGAAAAGGATGGGGAGGAGCAGTGGCCAGCTTGGGCTGCCAGTGGGATAGAGAGGCCAGCGAGAAAGAGAGGGAGAGGGAGAGGGAGAGCAAAGAGTTTCTATTTTTCCTTTTCCATTTCTTTTTCAAAACCAATTTCGATTATGAATCAAATCAAGTTCAAATATTATTTCCAATATACTTTTCAATTCAAATAAAAATGATAAATTTTGGTAAGTTCTCCAAAAATAAATTTTACACCTTTTTAAATTCTTTTATTTTCTAATTCTCTTTTCTTTCTTTTCTTTTACTTAAAAGCCATTTTGAATTTCATTTGCTAAAGCAATTTAAACCATTTTAAATTTTCAATCAAAACCACTCAACCCAAATAAATCAAATGCAAGGGCATGTATGCTCAAACATGTTGCTACCTTATGATGAATTTTAATTTAACAAAAAGTTTTATTTCCTACATTGCCATGAGCACAAAATTCATAAATAAACCATTTTAAACCTATTTTCAAAAGAGGTAAATTTTGGGTTGTTACAATTCTACCCCCTTAAGATGAATCTTGTCCCCGAGATTCGAAAGACGTCGACTAGGAGATAAGAATACTCTGTCTTTGAATTCTTCTTTACTTCCTCACGTAGTTCCACCTTCTTGATAAGGATCCCACTTAACTTTGCTTACTTGTTGACCTTACTCCAAATATCTTGCTCTACTAATTCCAAAATTTTGATAGATACTCCAAACAATACTCAAGTAACTCCAATCACTAGGCCACATTTCTTTTTTAGTCCATAATATCAATTCTTTTTCTTGAAATATTCACCTTCTAATGAAACCTTACGAATCTCTTGGTCAGAAGGAGAATTTACCACCATTCTTCAAAACATTAATGATTCTGATCAAGTTGCTCGAACTTGGAATATAATTCTTAGTCCTTGGTGTCACCCGAACCTTCTTACCATAACTCTCCATTGCTAAGGGCATCGGCCATGACTTCGCTTCTCAAAGTGATAGCACTTTTCCAAGTCATAATCAATCTCATTCCAACGAGGATATCACAAGCTCAAGACCAACTTGGTGAAGATGTCCTGTATATTCTTGTGATCCTCCTAGATGTCACTTTTATGCCCAAAAGATAGCACTTGCATGCTCCACAATGGATAACTCCAGATAACATGTTAGGTAGTTCAACTCATGCTTCCTTAGTTGATTTAATCCATAAGACACTACTCTCCTTCTAGATACGATGCTTCTCAAAAGATAGAGAAACTCTTATTCTGATTTGGCAAAGCTATCATATAGGTTTTACTTCAACCTCTTCTTCCAAGCTCACCTAAGGTTTCTTGATCCGGACTTAAAACCTTCTCCAATAGCATTATCAGTATCTTGATGATCTTGGTTAAACCTTCCTTGAACCTCTAGTCAAACCTCATTGAAACTCTGAGTTTCTCTCACATCTTTGGGTACCACCTTCCTTATCAGATTAACCGATTCTTCCAAGTGAGAGCTAGAGAGTATGACTTAACTTCATGTCACCTTAAGCATTCGGAACCTTCTTAGTTGGATAGTTTGCATAGGCGTGATCATCTATCTTATTGATCTCCTCCAAAGGTTTTGGTCCTGGGACCTGTGGGTTATGGGCCCACCACGCTTCCGCTGCGCAAACTAGAATGTTTGATACTTCATCTTGCAAATTCTTCAACTTGGCTATCCCCTTTAAGAAAAATTAAACAAGGGGACACAGAAAGGTAGATTGCATCTTCTTCTAGATGAGATAATTAGTATCAAGACATTCTGACATCTCAATGAGACTCTTGTGTATGGGCAAGGACAAGAAATCTGAAATTCCTCGCAGGATGAAAACAGCAGCGTAGTAAAACAGCTGTAATTCTTATTCTGTTAATCCAATGAAGTTGTAGCTTATACCGTTAGAAAGCTTATCAAATCCTCCACAACTTTCTTATAGAACACTTCTCCAAATTCTGCAGTCCATGTAGCCAAAAATGGTGCACAACAGAAACTGCTCTAGGCTTTAGACAGCACAGGTGCATCGTCCTGTGATTTTCATAATTCCATAACCAACATAGCTATTAGGGTGATTCTTATGTTCAGAGAAAGATATTGAAGTCTACTATTGTCCAGAAGTTTCTCATGATTTATGATAGTCGAAAATCAGAGATATAAGCCGATAAAGACAGGTTGCTCCGAAAGACAGGATAGAGAAAACAAAAGATAACCAAAACCCGACTATTTATTTCATTAATCCTTATACCTTAGGCCTATGAACTAAATGAAATTGTGGGAACACCCAACAAGATCATTGCAATCATTACAAAGATTCAAAACAAGCAGAAGCATAATAACAATTCAACAAAGCACTAAAGGTGCACAATTCAATCATTAACTCAACTTGCGATACTATCGTCCTCATTGTACTAGGGGTAACAATCCTAAGACTCATCTTCAGATTACTCAAGAAGGTGATAAGGGACAGTTCTAAAAGTATATCAAATCAAGGAGTGAAGATGAGAACAAAGACTTCAAAATAAGCACCAAGGTAGAGATGAATAACAAGGGTAGAGATATAGTAGAGAAGAAAATATCAAGGTTTATAGAGCAAGGGTTTTTGTAGTAACTTCTAAACCATAAAACGACCAGTTTCTACTAGGCTTACTCCTATAGTTAGCATTACTCTGATACCACTTTGTAGCACCCAGTTTTAAGAACAAAACTAGATACATACCATATGTGAGCCCAAGAAGTCAAATCTCACATATAGCTATAAATAAGGGTAATATCAATAGACAATGTTCAATATATAACGTACTTAGTATAAAGAATATAACCTTAGATAGCAAACAGCGGAAAGACAACTCCGATCTTCGGGTGAAGACTCCAATCCATAGGGACAACTGACTGGTTGATCACAAGCCTAATTCCTCTAAACTCTAGCAATCTGGTAACCATCCGGGATTTTTTTCTAAATATGTGAAAAATAAAGCAAGCGTAAGTACATGTCGCACTCAACAAATATAACATGGGGTTCATGAGGCTCAAAAGGCTGACACTGGTTCAACTGCGATGAGTCATGATTTTAGCAATTGAGTAGCAACAAGTTTATTCACAAGCCCATATAAACACATGATCAGGTAAACATGAACAATAAAAAGCATAAACAGTAATCATTAGCGAGCATCTTTATCATCGATATCATCTGTGTCCTTCATCTATTCTGTAAGGGTCCAAGGCCGCTCGTGACCGTGAGCACGACTGATATACCAGTTTTACACTCTACAGAGGTTGTACACTTTCACTAAGAGTCGTGATTTACCTTTTCGCCCGAGGTGGCCAACCTCTTGACCCACTACCAAGGAAGATCGCCAGGGTTCACTATGAAGCCTTTCAAAGATTTGTCTAACAAGTTAGGGCCGCTAAGGTTTCCCCATCAATAAGCATGAACCCCGCTCCAATGAGTGACGAATAAAATACCAAGAAACCAAAGTGCACCCTCTTGGTAGGCCGAGACCATACCTGTCGAAGCCCCTCTTGCGCCATAAAGGTAACCATTAGCAAGCTAAAAAAGGTTCTCATACTGAGCTAAAGCCAGAGCCATGTAGCCCTCACAGCTGTACTGTAAGTCCCGGATGATCACTTACAGATAAGTCCTTAGGGAGAGGAATCTAGAGCACCATAAAAACACCCCAATGCTCTTGTCCCCTTGTTCCATGTTGCTAAAAACATCTTTTAATGTTTATTGCATATACCATTAATCAAGTTACAAGATCATGGCTTTAGTTGAGCACTAGCATCATACTACCCAATGCATATCCCGTAGCTGACAAGGTATAAGTTCAATTCTAGGGAATCCCTATCAAGGAGACACATGCAACATGAATTTAATGTATTAAAGTAAATAGGAAACAAGGATGGTCCCATGCTATACTTGCCTTAAGCTTAGATCCTTCTTTTAGTCCAAACCTTTAATGGAACTCCTTGATCAACACGTAAAGCTTACCGACTGGACATGATCATAGAACACCACACAAGCATCCATGCAATCATACATGAAGTAAACAATAGATCTAAATTAGAATAGTACACCAAACATACAATCAAGATCAAAAGTTTGTGAAACGAATCTACGTCTCGCTATAAACACACAGACACGAAAAGCACTCTAATGAGAGCTATAATGAAAAAGTTATGAATTAAACAAGATTTTCTTTAATAAAATAATAGATTAAATCTAATCTCGAATTTCAAAAGTTGAAAATATATTTAACAGTAGGATGAACATGTAGATTACTCAATTACGAATCTAACGCAACTTGAATGGATCAAAACGGAGTTAAAACGAATATTTTATGGCCTAAATAAGACTAGTGACAAAACTATAAATAGATGAAAGTGTATTTTGGATCTAACCGAAGAAACTACGTTCTCGCCGCCTCTGGTACTCGACAAACTTGGAGAATATGTTTTTATTGTGTTTACACCACTGTAGTCATGCTTGTGTGATTTCTTTTTTTTTTTTGAACCAAGGGCATGAGACTGCACCGATTCTATTAATATAGAAGGAAATTACAAGCAGAGAGCCCTGGGAGATTATTTACAGGGGCCAGAAGACACAAAACAGCACAAAATAATCACAAGAGAGCGAACTAGGCGCCCACAATCAAGGCGATCAAAAACTTTGCACCAGCCAAACCCTAAATCCTTGCCTCTTCTTTGATCTTTTGGACGAGGTCCAACGCCGACGACTCTTTCTGCTGAAAAGTGCGTGAATTCCTCTCTTTCTAAATCTTCCAATTTACTAGAAGCAAGAGTGAGCGGAGGCCCATCCAAGGGACCCCCGGCAAAAACCCAACATACATCCACCGAAGCTTGTAAGTGTTCATTTATACATTTAATGTTGATGTCTGACATCACTGTATAAGCCGTTATTCTATATGGCCAATGATGCCATATTTATATTTATTTCTCAGAAAGAGTATCCTTCAGGAGCAAATAAGAACACATATGTTTCGTATGCAGTTCTGAATTCTCATCATAACTAATCTCTTGTGACGTCCATACTGTCAAACAGAACAGGATTATCCTAGCAGCAGGATACCACGAACATATATTTTATTAATGTTCTATACTATCATATACCATGTTGGCTGACTTTTCTTGGAATTGCTTATTTTGTGTATACATGATCTCAGAGCAACGGCCGACAACGGGCCAACATGGGAGGTTATTTGTCTTCTCGATCGCACCCTCCATATAGAAGCATTGCGTGGCTCTTAATTTCTCCCTCGCCAGCCAGCGACCTCACTCTGGAGAGAATCCACGTCCTGGGCGGACCAACGCCGGCGATCCATGGTTCGTGATGGAGATCATGTCGACGTACTCCATCACGGCGCCCTACCGCCCGTCAATAATCTGGAGCCCACGGACGACGACATGGGCGTGATGCTGGCCGGCCGGTCAGAATGAATTCATTGCTAACGTCGCATCGTGTTTATACATATTATGGGCAGGAACAGGATGCAGTTATAACTTCTGAGCAATTCTATAAATACACGAGAAGGTTTCCACATGTTTTTTAGTGCATGATTGCGTTGTAGCTATAACCAGGAACCCATCACTAGTAATTCAGTTGCCATGGCTTATCTGCTCAAGAGCAGGAGTGAACCAACGCAGCTGATACCAGCGTCTTCAGAAGAACAACAGAGAAAGGTAAGACAGCAACTACGCCATTCAGCAACTGGTTTCAAGGTCAAATTACCTGCAAAGTCGTCTTAGCTTCTAATTGATTTCTGAGATCAAATTTTGACTGATTGTTGGTACGTGTTTACGGGATCTACTTATAGCCCGGGTAGGCGTAGAATGGTGTGTCGTCCCCGTTGCTTGACATAACATGTGGAAAATAATCAAATTTGAATGCGAGGATTTCAGATAAAAACAAATGTGTATAGTACTGCCATTTCTCTTAAACCACCATGATACCTTTAAGATGGAGCTTTATGTTCATAATATGAGATTTGTTTCTGTGCTTAGGAGGAACCGGTGGTTCCTCTATGTAGAAAAATTGATAGCCGTTGATTGATAAAAAAAAATCAATTAATTATTCTTAAGGGCAGTTTAGTACCTTTTCTAATAGACATTAACTAACCCTAGCTCTATCCACGGCTGCCTACAGGAGCTCCCTTATCCGATTCTGCAACATTGATTCCGAATAAATTGCCATGGTGGATTGGTGGTAGTCAATAGTCAGATAAGGCTACGAGATCCGCAACATTCTTATAGGTTCAATCATTTGACAGAATAGTCAGATAAGCAGAGTCAGGTCATCTGCACTAGTATTACTTGGATATGCTGAATATTATTTCCTTGTGATGGGAAATCAAACTAACACAGACTAACCAAAACACTCTGGAAGCCACTTGAAGAAACAAACAAAATACTATTAGAGACCAAGAAAGGGCCCGAAAGGTTTCTCATCATGTTAGTGCCCATGAAACACAGTCAAATGTGCCTAGAACATGTGAGTGCCTGCTCCAGCCATCAATCTCGTCCTTCAAGTGATCCTTATGAGCAGAACCACCATTACAAACATGCAGGTCATCACAAAGATTAGCAGCCATTGGAAGCAAAGCCAACGAGTAGGCATCGGAAGCTCATAAGGCCGTTCTTGCCAAGCTGTGATCAACGGCACTCTCTGCGGAATAAAGGATCTGCATCAGCAGAAAAGGGAACATTCTCAACAAGCACGCTGAAGTTGTAGTATCAATATAACTTTTATCTACATAAACCATTGTGTGAACACAAAAGAAATCTGTATAAAGGACAAAATGGAAGAAAGATACTCCCTCCGTCCTAGAAAAAAAGATCATTATGGGATACGTGCATGTCAAACTTTCTCAATTTTGATTAGGCTTATAGAAAATGCATGCAACATTTATATCTCCAAATAAGTTTATTTTAAAAGTATATTTAACGATATATCTAATGATACTAATTATTTATTATAAATATTAATATTCTTTTATACATAATTAGTTAAAGTTAAAAAAAGTTGACTTCTCGATAAGCAAGAACGACTTCTTATTTTGTGACAGAGGGAATACCTTATCTATCTCCTGCAAAGATTGGTTCATCATTAGGCTAATTTGCTTCGGCTGCCGTGCTAACTCGACCATTTCATCAGTCAAATCCTTTTTAACATTATTGTGTGGTACGCCTATGGCATCACATAATTATTATGGCTTAAAAAATCCAAGGAAATTAATTAATTAATATTTTATGGCCAGCAATAAAATGCCTTCTTAAAATTTTGATGTAAATGAACACTAAGATGATGTACAGTGCCATTCAAGTGATTAACTACTCAATGATGGTAAATATTATCATAATCTATTTTGTAAGAGACCGTGACGCCTAAGAGGGGGGTGAATTAGGCAACTTAAAACTTTAACTTTAAATTATAGCTCCTTTTTCTACCCTTAGCGTCCGATCACTGCTTCGCTCAGCGTCCGGTCAGAGCTGCTGACGCCTGCTGTTGCCGAGCAGCTGATCAGACGCGTCTGGTCTCCTAGGGCCGTGTCCAGTCACCTCTACCGAGCTCGCTTCTTCGCGATCTTACGTTCGGTTTGGTTCCCATCTTCGTGTCTTAGACTTTGCTTGATCTTATATGTCTTCTATGTATCTTCCAATGTCTTTCTTGAGGTGTTGATCATCGGATCATCACGTCACTTCCATCCAAGTCACGTCTTGCACCCTATTGAACTAAAAAACAATTACTTGTAAATTTATTAGTCCAATTTGGTTGTGTTGGTCATCAAACACCAAAATCCAAAGTAAATGGGCCTGGGGTTCATTTTCCTTACAATCTCCCCATTTTTGGTGATTGATGACAACACGACCAAAGCAAGCAAATAATAAAAATTTTGGAATTTAAAAACTATTTACTTGCTAGGATGCAATGCAAAGGGTAAGGTTATATGATGTTAAAAGATACCACATGTAAACATCTTTGAAAACTTATCTTGCCCTTGCAAATGTTCCCATGAGGCATTATAGAGTTAAGCCTCCCCTAACTCCATAATCCACTGTCCTCCCTTTCTCGGACCATTACCACTTGTAAATTATTATGATCGGGCTTACGTTTGGTCCTACAAATTCCCCCCCCCCTTTGGAATCAAACACCGAAAAGGAAGACATTAGTAGCACAAGAGAGGGTCAAACTTTATGATCCTTTGTATGTGGAGTGGAATAGGTCACAAAATTTGACTCTCACATCACATAGACTAAACTCCCCCTAAATATATGTATACATATGATGGAGAATGTAGTTTATGCATAATTAGCAAATTAATGCTCAAGGAAGTTTAATCTGTATAATGCATGGAGAAAGCATATAAATACCAAAGTGAAATCAACATGATGATATCGGTTTAGAAATACCACATGTGGAAACCAATTTGATTTATACCACTTGCAATAGGTGGTGGATATTTGAAATATGATGCTTAACTCTGGGGACTCCATTTTCCTTGTAATAAGACTACTACACACATGATAAGCTTGAAAAGGTGTTAGTCTCAAAGCATCTAACTTATAGAGTAACCTCCCCCTAAATTTATACACACAAGTATGGAATACTTGTAGGAGACATGCACATTGATTTTAGAATAAAAAATACCACTTGAAAGATGACATCACATGAATGTGAGAATCATTTTCGAAAGTGATATTTGGGAGAAATTATCTACAATTTGAACTTTAGCACATATTAGATGAACAATTATAAAACAAGCTATGTGCCGTGCTCCTAAACAATTTAAACCATGGAGGTTTGCTCCAAGGGTTAAGAGTGAAACTGAGCAAGTCTACCATATGATTTACCTAGTGTATGCATAACAAAAGATTTATGCATGCAAATGCAAACCTAGACATGAAAAGGAACTAGATGCTCATTGAGATTACAAGAAATTAAATCTAGTTACCTAACATGTGGAGGGGAATTTGGATCCATAGTGTTCACTATCCCATTTGGCAATTGACATGATCCAATGTGATGCACCCCATGAAAATGCACTCAAAACTATACCAAGTCTCCAAATTCCCCGAAGTCCACCGGACTTCTCACTTCCCTTTCGGGATCCAAACCTTCTTGGTGCTCTTCATGTTGGAAATGATCTCCTTTAGCATCCAAATGCGTTTGGCCCCATTGTTGGCTTGCTTGTTCACCTTGATGGCCATCACCTTGTCATTTTTCTTCTTCTTTAAGAGATAAGGTGTGGAGGCCTTTTTGTCCACCTTGTTGGTGTAGGTCCTGGAGAGCTTGCTTGTTTCCTTTTTGTTTTTCTCTTTCTTCTTAGCTCCTCTCCCATTCTTCACCTTGCACTCATAGGACTTGTGGCCTTCCTTGTGGCACACGTAGCAAACCATGGGTTGTCCTTCATCAAGCTTCTTCACTCCCTTGACGGTGTTATCTTGATGAAGTTGGGCTTACTCTATTTTGCCTTTTATTTGAGTCAAGTCCTTGGTAAGGCAAGCCACTTCTTGCTTGAGTTGCTCATTCTCTATTCCAACCTCTTGTGTGCATGTATCTACAACAACTTTCTCAACACAAACTTGGTTGCACAAGGGTGAGTCTAAACATAAATCATTGCAAGAGGTAGAAGCATCCTTTTTAGGCATGTCAAAGATAGAACTTTTCTTTTTAGGTGCCTTGGTGAGGGTTGTACCAACGGTTTCAAGATTAACAACTTTATTAGATAGCTTATCATAATGTTTGCACATGGTTTTCATTTTAGCAAGCAAACTTTTATAAGTATCTTATGAGCTAGCTAAGTTTTTCTTTTAATTTTTTATTTTTCTTTACAAGTTGCTCATCATTGATTGTGCATGCATTTTTTGTTGCACTAGCCTCAAGTTGCTCAGTTTTAGTAGATAGTTCAATATTGAGATTAACAAATGTCTCATATTGTTAAAGCAAGGTTTATATGCTTCTTGTGAACTATCTAGCTTTTCTTGCAACATTTTTAGCTTCTTTTGTTGGCTAGTGCAAGCCTTAGCATATTTAAGATTTTCTTCCACAAGTTCATTAAGAGAAGGCATTTCATCATCACTATCACTCACTAGAGGATGATATTTCGTTACCTCGTGCCATAAGGCACACACGAGAAGAGCTTGATGATGAGTGCTTGTAGCCTCGCCTCTTGTGATGGTCTTCTTTTTCACTTGAAGAATCATCCCATGACCTTATTGATGTGAGGGCTTTGTCCTTGCACGCCTTCTTCTTTTTTCTTGGGTGTGGGCTTGTTTGGACAAACTTCCACAAAGTGCCCCAACTCACCGCATCCGTAGCATCCTTTCTTTCTTTGCTCATTTCTTTGATTGGTGAAGATGAGATCTTGAATTTGGATGAGCACACCCTTGACATTGAGCCTTTAGATCATCTTCTCCACCTTGTTGATAAGTTTGATTGATTCTTCATCAAGGTCGAAGGTGGAGGAGAAAGATTGATCATCATCACTTGAATCATCATCATCATCATCATCATCATCATCATCATCATCATCATCATCATCATCATCATCATCATCATCATCCTCATCTTCTTCTTCATCTTCACTTGAGGAGCTTGAGATTGTCTCAACTTGCTTGCCCTTCATCTTCTTTTTCTCACTACATGCGACAGCTTTGCCTTTGCTTGATGACGAGGCTTCTTCTTGACCCATCTTCCGTGACATTTCAAATGCTACTATCTTGCCAATGACTATGGCCGTGGTTATGGTGCTCAAGTCCTCTATGTTGTGAAGGATGGTGATGATGCTTGCATATTTCTTTTGTGGTAGCATGGAGATGATCTTCCTCACGATGTCTGCATCCACTAGCTTCGTTAATCCTATTGAATGGAGCTCATTGATAATTAGATTCAAATGAGAATACATATCACAGACAAGCTCATCATCATTCATTTTAAAGGAATCATAATTTTGTTTAGCTAGACAACGTTTTTGCTCACGGACATTAGTTGTTCCATCATGTAGCTCTTTGAGTTTTAACCAAATTTCATGTGCCGTATGTAAAGTGAACACTTGGTTAAACACATCCATCCTAAAAGATTCAAACAAGCAATTTTTAGCTCTAGCATTAAAATGAATTTCTTTTTCTTCACTCTTTGTGGGTTTATCGGGATTCTTATTGGGTTTCATCCCGTCACAAGTGACTCTTCAAACACCTAAATCTACCGCCTTAAGGTGACAAGCCATTCTAGCTTTATAGTAGGGAAAGTTAGTGCCGTTAAAGTGTCGAGGCCTAGAGTTATCCATCCCAACCACTCTGAATAGCGTTGGCTCAACAACAGTGAAGCCAAAGGTTTAAATTGAGCCAACTGACTCTGATACCACTTGAAAGGGACCGTGACACCTAAGTGGAGGGGGGTGAATTAGGCAATTTAAAACTCTTACTTTAAACTATGGCCTCTTTTTCTATCCTTAGAAAAACCTATGCAAAATATAAACTATCTAAATGTGCAACTACGGTTTTGCTAGTATGTTGCTATGTCTACCGCAAAAGGAGTTATGCAACTTAGGTTCCAAACCTATCAACTAGCTTATCACTAAGCTAGGAAAGTAAAGCACACACCAAGATTGCAATGTAAATGCGGAAACTATAGAGTAAGGTAGAGATATGCAAACTCCCATCAACGACTCTGGTATTTTTACCAAGGTATTAAGAAGCGCGCAAGCTTCCCCTTAGTCCTCGTTAGAGCCCCTCACAAGGAATCCCTCGCAAGGGCCAAGCTCCTGGTCAGGTAACTCTAGTGATAGCCTCGGGCCTTCCCCACGCGCAAGTGGGTTTCCGACGTGCCTTCTGGCAAGCCTCTCCCGAATGATCCCCACCGTCTTCACTATCAAGCTTTCGGTCAAACTGTCGTAGGCCTTGTTTCCTTTGGTACACAGTGACGGCCACACCACAAACGCGGTTGGTGTGCTCTCGCAAGACTACAAGCCCCTCCGATGTACAACAATGGTGCACACAAGCACCAAGTGATAAGAG
Source organism: Miscanthus floridulus (assembly GCF_019320115.1). Taxonomy (NCBI): domain Eukaryota; kingdom Viridiplantae; phylum Streptophyta; class Magnoliopsida; order Poales; family Poaceae; genus Miscanthus; species Miscanthus floridulus. The sequence goes on along the minus strand of NC_089595.1, from coordinate 49,465,422 downwards.
GTGTGCAAACCTCACTAAACACTAGGCCTAAACCTAGAGCAAGTGCATAAGCGGTGGTCTAATCAACCTAAGCACTTCGCAAAGCACCTACGCTAATCACCTAATGAATCACTAAGCACTATGCAAATGGAGATCACTAAAATGGTGTATCAACACCTTGATATGTTTCCTCAGCTCTCCTATTCTCAAATGGCCGGTTGTGGGGTCTATTTATAAGCCCCATAGAGAAGGTAACCATTGGGGGAGAAACCTAGCTTTCTGTTAGTGACCGGACGCTGTTGTCGTCCTGACCAGGAGTGTCCGGTCGTCCCATTGAGCGCGTGCGTAGAGATCGGACGCACTGCCGAGTCCAGTTATCATCGACCAAACGTGTCCGATCGCATTTGCGTCGCTCTGAAACCTCTCTGGATATGATCGGACGCTGCACTTTGTGCATCCGGTCATCCAGTGCCGCTGCATCTGGTCCTCACTGAGTTGTTGCCATGATGATGAATAGTGAAGTCCATGCGTCCAGTCACTGCCTCGCTCAGTGTCCGGTCACTGCTTTGCTCAGCGTCCGGTCACAGCTGCTGACGCCTGCTGTTGCCGAGCAACTAATTGGACACGTCCGGTCTCCTAGGCCCATATCCGGTCACCTCTGCCGAGCTCGTTTTTTCGCGATCTTGCGTCCGGCTTGGTTCCCATCTTCGTGTCTTAGACTTTGCTTGATCTTGTATGTCTTCTATGTATCTTCCAGTGTCTTTCTTAAGGTGTTGATCATCGGATCATCACGCCGCCTCCGTTCAAGTCACATCTTGCACCCTATTAAACTACAAAACAATCACTTGCTAATTCATTAATCCAATTTGGTTATGTTGGTCATCAAACACCAAAATACAAGGTAAATGGGCCTAAGGTTCATTTTCTTTACATATTGTAATACATATGTGGTAATTACGTGTTCATGGATTGTAATTTGTAAAGCTGCAGTATGATGATAATCTTTTTTAGAATATTAGACCAAGTCTTAGTATAGAATATTAGACCAAGTCTTAGTAGGGTTTCATTAGAGTTTCATGGCATTAAATATACTGACATGACATGGTATTAATAAAAATAGATAAAAGTTTCATATGATGAAATAGTTTCATGGAGAGAAAATTAGTCTAGACTAGAAACTGAGATTTGAAACTTCCGTTGAAACTGCATGTAAAAACGCACCCTAGTCTTATACCGAGCGAGAGACGAGGCCACTTAACATTCTAGGCCCATGCCCAAGCTAAATTTACCATGCCAACAGAGTTTACAACAAGTTTAGATGACTTAAAAACACACGACAAAAACTACATCAGAAGGACAACAGCTTGTCTGGGCGCATAGCCTTCTGATCCAGGTCAATCCAACCTGGCAACCTCATCATGAATTCTAGCATTCCACTTGGGGCTCCATCTCCCATCCGTCCTTGTTTAGTGTTATCTACTCCGAAACGCTCTTGTTCTTGACCAAGGCTACCCAGTGGTCCATCCATGATTGCTTGATACGTCTTGCACCGTCTTGATGATGGTTGTCAGCTTCACTGACTGCTCCGTCGAGCAAAGGATGACCCAACTCTTGATCAAGCCTGTAATCCTCCAGAAAAGTACCTACGTATTGATCCGTCTCCCTATCTGATAGCTATGATTGTTTAGTTTCCGGAGGCCCCATAAGGTTGGCGAACTAAGCATACTGATGCATTCAAATTTCTTATTATTACTTAGCGAAACCACCAATTGCTTCAAGGTTACTGCCAAACTCTACTTCAGGAATCGCAGATAGGACCACCCATATCTCTGTAGGTACTGCACAGTCAGAGAAAAGGTGTTGTACGTGGAGTTTCAGGTTCTGTACAGAACAGGCAGGTTAAGTCCTCAATCTTTTTCCATCTACTTATTCTATCTGTAGTTTGTGTTCTCTTCCTAGAAAGCAAGCAAACAAAGAAATGCACACTGGATGGGATTTTAGGGAGCAAATGGCAAGAAGATATATGTGCTGAATCCCCCTAATATTGATCACTTATTTGGTAAAGAACTGTGAGGAATAGACTCCAGATGAATGGCAAATCCATGAGTCATCTTGTCATAGAAGTTAACTGCAAACAAGATGTTTTACTTCTAACCACTGGGAGTCTGGGACAACAATCCGCTATCTACTAACCACTATAACCTCCTAATAAACGTACATTTCAGGTTGCTACCATCCCAGAGTTCAGCTACTGTACCCAACTGCTACCATCCAAATGTATGATGGTTTGATTACAACGATTGCAAGTGGTTCAACTCCTTCTAAACAAATACAAAATCGACTTACACCAGTAGCAAAGACATCGATCGAGACTTGTGAAATGTTAAGCAGTTGTGATTCCCACAAATTTTAAGCACTTGTGATACCAGTAGCAAAGACATCGAGACATGGATCTCAGGAGCACATGCCTAATGGTCTCCTAGTTTCCTTCTGTCAAGTGTTCCCTTGTGAAATTTTGAACAGATGTGATTCCCACAGATCACCCTACCAACATCAAAACAATCCTCCATAGTGAAAGTTGGACTGCCATAGATGCCTTCGAACCCACACTAGTCTCGATTTCTGGTTTTCTCCAATTCCTATCCTAGGGTACCTGAAGAAGGGTGGGGCAGCGGCTCTCAAATCAAGAACCAACGAGATGTGCTCCTAAAATTCCCAACTAAACCAAATTTCATTGTCAAAACTCATCATCGATGGCTCAACGTTTGATCCGTTGGTGATGTTGTTTCCATCATCTCTGGTCTAGCATGTGATTTGGCGGTGATGAAGTGGACATCACCGCCAACTTGTAGTACGATCTGGTGGTGATAAAGTGGACATCACCGCCGGTCTACCGTATGATCTAGTGGTGATGAAGTGATCAATACTGCTGGTGCAACATATGATCCCATAGTGATTAGGTCATCACTGCTAGTTTGTCGTTTGATCCGGTAGTGATGCAGAGCTCATCACCCCTAGTGAGGTGTTTTTATCTAGCGTTGATGTCTTGGTGGTGGATGACTTGGTTATATAGTATGATAAATTTTGGTAAAGAAAGAAGAAAACTGCTAAACCTATATCCCGAAACAAATAATACCCACCCCTTAAATATGACAACGCGTGAATGCAGAAATATCCTCACACACACACTATATTTGCATATTCTCACACCTTTACATCATGGTTTGAGGCATAGTATTCTCGCTCCTCTAACACCACATACTAGAATTGTTCTCTCTTTATAATCATGTGAATAAAAGAGAAAAATTCATCTAAACCTACAATGTGGTGTGATCTAGGTCCCTAATTCTGAAATTTTTGTCTAATAAGTCATTAAACTTGTACTGTGATGGCAATCAAGTCCCCAACTCTCAAAATTTAGTATTTGGATCTCTAAACTTATACAATAGTTTCATCTTGGCCCCCCGAATTCTCATGTCAACACACATTTAGCATGTCAAAGCAGCGCCATATATGTGTTGACATGCAAGTTCGGGGGCCTAGATGACATCGCCATATAAGTTTGGAGGTTGAAATATCAAAATTCGAGAGTTGGAGACCTGACTGACACTGCAGTGCAAGCTCAGGGACTAACATAAAAAAAATCGAGAGTTATGGACCTGGATATAATACCCATGCATAAATTTAGGGACTGCTAGCAAATTTTCCTTAAAAAATATGTACTGACGAAGATGACCAGCTTGTATGCCCAAAAGCCGGTGACAATGCGACTTACATCTCACCTCACAGTTATGATCTTCTGAGCCTGTAGATAAATGAGGTCCGGGAGTTCCTTGGCGATCTGCCGACAGAGATGCCGAACTTCCTTTCGGATGCCACTATCCGCTGGTTCCTCCGAGCAAGAAACTGGAGTACGATGAAAGCTACGAGTCTCAAAGAAGCTACCAGTTGGAGACGTCAGTACAAGCCAGAGAAAATTCGTTGGGTGCATAACTTGATCTTATAGTCTTTAGTAACTGCAAAAACGCTTCTATGAATCATTTGCCGAGTGTCCCAGACTTTGCCGACTTCGGCTTGCAAGCATCGTACGTGACAGCTTGCGTGAAATCTCCTCAATTTTTTATCACAGCCTCCACATATGATATCTTGACATCTTGACAAGTTTCATGATTTTCGGACTTCGTTTGCTTTTTATAGAATTTAAAAACAACTCGACCGCAAGTTCGTGGTCATGTTTCGTGAACAAGATGTTCGAAATTGGTGGTTTATTCCTGGATATGGCCTCACATTATACTAAATAACATGAATATCATTTTTCCATTCATTTTTTCACTATTCGAATGACTAGCAGTTATAATTTGAATTATACAAGAAAATTCAATTAAATGAAATAAATTAAAGAAATATAGAAAAAGTCCGAGAAATGTACCACATTGGAACATGGAGTACCAGGTATTGTCTGAGGACTGCAGAAAAAGTTTGGAGGTCAAAAGTGAAAAAAAATATAGTTTACCGAGTGTCAAAAAATGGCACTCGGCAAAGGAGCCTCTTTGCCAAGTGTCAGGATAAGACACTCGGCAAAGGAGTCTCTTTGTCGAGTGTCCGGACCTATGACACTCGCCAAAGATTTTTAAAAAAAATTAAAAAAAAACCTCTTTGCCGAGTGCCTGGCTAGGTGGCACTCGACAAAGAATTAAAAAAATAAAAAAAAATTTGCCGAGTGTCAGATCGGGGGCACTCGGCAAAGAAGGCATTTAACCTCCCGGCCCAGCTGGCTCACACACCGCACGCACGCACAAACGCACACCCGCGCTAGCACCGCCGCCGCCGCCGCCCCAGCCCGCGCCCGCGCCGTCGCCACCCGCGCCAGCGCCGCGCCGCCCGCGGCAGCGCCGCTGCCTCCCCCGCCCGCGCCGCCGGAGTAGGAGAAAGAGAGGAGGAGGAGGAGAGGAGAGGAGGAAGGAGGAAGAGAAGGAGGAGGAGGAAGAAGGAGGCGCCAGCCTCGCCGCTGCCCGCGCCTGCACCCGCATTGTCCCCGGCGCTTCCCCAGCCGTCGCCTTGTCCACCGGCACCCTGGACCCTTCACCATCGCCGCCCTACGACGCCCACTAGGTATGCCCTACTGTCGTCGTCGTCGTAGTATTACTAGTAGTTGCTGTAGTGGTAGTGGTAGAGTAGTCGTAGAGTAGCAGTGGTGGTAGTCGTAGGAGTGGTTGTGACATTGTTATATATATGTGATTGGATATAATCTTGTGCATGTCGGCCATCGTGCCGTTCATATATATGTGCGTGTCGGCCATCGTGCCATTAGTTTTCTTGCAGGTTTTGGAAACCTCACCGTGCAGGAGAGGTGCTGCCGAAATTTTGTATGAACAGTTTTATGTTTCTTTTTTTGTAGAGAAGAGCCCGTCGGAGCGGAGCCGGAGTACCTCGGTGACCCTGATCGCCTTCCTCGCCGCTACGGGTCTGGCTGCACCGCGTCGCCTCGCCACTGCACCGACCCGCCATGGCCCTGCTAACCTGACTCCACCGCCACCCTAGGTATAACCCCTCTTTTTGTATCATGGTCATAGATCACGTAACCCAGTTAGGCATCTCCCATTCGAAAGAGATACGGTTGGAAATATGCGGATATTTCCATATCTAAAACCGTATCTGTTTCGAATTGTCCACGTTTTTTGGACAACCCGCGGATGCGTAGGTGGGGTTAGTTTCCATGGTATGCTCCGATCCGAGATAGAGTTTCGGCATCATCTCCCTGCTGTTCTTCGGATACACACTCTCCCTAGCAGGACGTGTATTTAGAGAACAGCGGGGAGGTGTTGCTGAAATTTTGTCTCGGATAGGAGTAGAGAATGGAAACTAACCCCACCTACGCATCCTCGCGTGGGATTAGGACCTATCCTCACCTATTAGATAGTAAGAACATCGTGTAGATGCAACTCATGTTTGTATTACTCGTCGCTATATATGTTAGAGGATGGAGGACCATGAGTGGATGTACACGGGTCGCGCAAGTCAGGGTTAGGTCACTAATGAATGGATTGACAAGATCGATGCTTTCTTGGAACGGGCATTTGGCGTGGCTGCTAAAGGAGCGAGTAAAATTTGTTGTCCTTGCAGCAAATGTGCAAACAGGAAAAGACAAACGAAGAAGGTCATGGGGGAACATCTTTGGAAGAATGGATTTACGGCAGACTATACCCGGTGGGTCTACCATGGTGAAGCCGATCGTATGAGAGAGGAGGTGGTGAGACCACGCGTCGAGGATTATGATGCTGATGCCGGGGTAGCAGACATGTTAAATGACTATCACGAGGCATAGTTCACTGAAGGACATACAGAGGAGGAGCTAGAGGCAACCGCAAAGGCGTTCTACGACATGTTTGTCGCGGCATAGAAACTCCTTCACGGCCAGACAAAGGTTTCTCAACTGGATGCCATTGGACGCATAATGGCGTTAAAGTCCCAGTATAGCCTGAGTTGAGACGCGTTCGATGGTATGTTGACAGTTATTGGTAGCCTGCTTCCGGAGGGTCACCTTCTGCCAAAGAGCATGCACGAGTCACAGAAACTCCTTCATGCACTTAAGATACCATATGAGCAGATACATGCTTGCCTGAAGGGGTGCATCCTATTTAGGAAAGAATACGTAGAAGCAAAGTATTGTCTAAAGTGTAAATCCTCTAGGTTCCTGGAGGTAGATTCTGGTGATGGCCAGAAGAGACAGCTTGACATTCCCGTGACAATCCTACGACACCTTCCATTTATACCGAGGATCCAATGACTATACATGACCGAGGAATCCGCGAAATAGATGACATGGCACAAAAATGCCGAACGATACAATCCTGACAGGATGGTACATGCATCCGATGGTGAAGCATGGACCCACTTTGATGGCGTTCATCATGAGAAAGCTAAAGAGGCTCGTAATGTACGTGTTGCACTGGCAACAGATGGGTTCAAACCTTATGAAATGATGGCTGTCCCATACACATGTTGGCCCGTGTTCGTTATCCCCCTCAATCTCCCCCCCGACGTATGCTTTCAATGACAGAACGTATTCTTGTCGTTGATAATACCGGAGCAGATGCAGGCGAAGATGGAGAGGGTGGAGGCCAAGCAGTGGAGGATGCGCGGAGATTCTTCAGTACATGCAAAGTCTTGGCGCCGCTACGGGTGTAGCTCCGCCACCTTCGCTATTCGCTCCACCTCCTCACTATTCTACTCCTGTGAGTATAAATATTTTAGTTTGTATGTTCATGCTTATGGTCAAACCTAGTGGTGTATGAAAGTTTTATTCATGTATGGTATATATTTATCTTATTTCACACATGTAATCTCTTCTTCTTTATGCAGAATCAATCGGCGGCATCGAACGATCCTCATGCTTCAGCGAATCCTTCACCAAATTAGCGATGATACTTGTGGTTGTTAATAATACTTCTATTTGCAATTGTGGTTGACGATGATGGAGCACTTGGATTGCTTGTGAACTTATTTGTGCTATATTGTGAGACATGTGACGTTTGTGATATATATGTGGTGTTGGTGATATATATATATGTGATGTTGATGATATATATGTAACGTTGGTGATGTTTGTTATATATATCTTCTGTTTGTTTGGATGGGATGTAAAAAACAAATAAAAAAGGCTATTTTAAGTCACTTTGCCGAGTGCAATGGCTATGACACTCGACAAAGTGACCATCTGGGAACTACCTAGAAACATGCTTTGCCGAGTTCAATGGCCATTGCACTCGACAAACATCACAGGTTTGCCGAGTGCCACGGGCCAAGCACTCGGCAAAGGTTGCCACTTTGTCGAGTGTCTTGTCAGCGACACTTGGCAAAGTGGCCACCTTTGCCGAGTGTCTAAGTCAACGATGCTCGGCAAATCGGGTACCTTTGCTGAGTGTTTGACCTTGACACTCAGCAAAGCTGTCGTCACGGCTACTTTTCTTTGCCGAGTGTCGGATTGGCACTCGGCAAAGCCTTTGCCAAGTGCCCAATAAAGTGCACTCAGCAAAGAGGTCTTTACCGATAAATTATTTACCGAGCCCCTTTTGCCGAGTGTAACACTCGGCAAAGACTTTGCCGAGTATATATCGGTCTCTGCCGAGTGCCTCAGGCACTCGGCAAAGAAGTTGAATCCGGTAGTGATCTTATGTTAGAACAAACATTCTGTTTGGAATCAATTGTAGGAAAGCATTGCCGATAGTGAGAATGAGGCAAAGAGAGCGTACATACCTGACAACCTTGACAAGAACCGAAGAATGGTTTTCGTAACACTTCCGACAATAAAGGTACGGTCAAGTTTTTCAAGTATACGCCGCAGCATCAATTCCTGCAGAGTAATGAAACAATTATTTCCTGTCCATTTAAATAATATGGGGTGGTACTATTTTTTACGGCATATACTGTGTAAAACAGTTAGCCAAATTTAGGGTCATTTTAATCTAAAAATTAACAAGATATTTCTGATAAGCATGCGTATATGGGTGTATCCGCAAAAGCTATAAATACGATTATACTGATCATATGAACAAAAATTAAATCAATGTCAGTTGCAGAGGTACACCCTAGGTGGGGCAGCACCATTTTCACTTCTTAATATAGTGATCTTATTGATGTCGTTAGGTTCAGGGTCGTGCCGTCAGATTTCTAGGCCTGTACAAAGCTCTAAGTGAGGCCTGAATCAAAGTAACAAATATAACCAAAATAATGTATTTATTGCAGAGCAAATGCCATATATCAAGAATAGTACCTTTTGAACTCTTGGTTTGTAGAATCTTTACTTGAATAACATCATTCTTTTAGTGTTCTTTGAAAAAAAATCTTCAATAATATGCTCATAATTAATCTTCCCCAACAATCCACTCTCAAGTGCTATCATATCCAAACTATTAAGTCTTTCTTGTGTCATTGTAGAACGCAAGTATGGCTTCAATAGCTTCAACTTAGAAAAACTCCACTCCGCTAATGCAACAGTCACATGAGTGGTCAATAAAATTCTATATGCAATAGCTGCATTGGGAAAATAATCATGCCACTTTAGAAACTTAAGAATTTCAAGAGGACCCATATTTTCTTTTGGAACAAATCATGAAGAAATCACAACTCTATATATAGTTCATTGGCATCAATATCAAATTTCCCATCTCTTTTAGGGGCTGATTCAAGATTGTCACAAGAAGATTTCAAGCTCTTAGTATCCAATGACCACAGTGAGTCTGAAGTAAATAAGAAACCAAAATTCTTTTGGTAATCCTGATATTGTTCAAATCTCCTTGTAAGTGAGGAAATAGCATGAGCATCATTTGCATCTAAAAATCCTAGAAAGGATTCTTCTATGGAAATATTATCCGCGGAAGATGAATACACAATTGTCAGCTATTTAAGTTGAGTAAAGATTTTATCAAAATTTTATTCTGACTAATACTGCATTGCATCTAGCATTTAATAAGAGTATTAATTAGAATTTATTTGATTTAATTAAATAAAGTCCGAGTGTAACTAGAATACATGATACTATACTCGTTCAAAAACAAAATACAGTTCACATGTTAGTCTTGAAGCTGTATTGACTTACATAAAAATTTGTTAAAAGAAGGGCGCCATGGATGGAAATATGAAATCAAACTATTTTAACTAGAGCAATTATTGTATGAGTAAAATATGTACAAAAAACACATTGTCGTATTTTCGTTGTTTTGTACAATAGAAAACTTAGAAGGTAACAGGTTTTCATTTGGAGACTATATAAATGTCCAAACAAGTTCTAAATTTTGTGGTAGTGAAGAAAAAGATGAGTTTCGTGTATATGCCCTGTAGTAATTTGAAGACTATGAGGTTTATATTCTCTAAAAATAGTTGTAAAACAAGGACGTGGCTCTTTTCAACCACTTTCTTTAATTGTATTTTAGCATCTCATTTACTAACCTCTCACTTGTCTAACAGACCAAAACTTCAGAGAAGGATCATCTAAAGTATCTAGTGTATAACCTGGAAAACCTGCTCATGTATTCTGAAGATGCAGAAGAAGAGAGTGTTGTTTGGATCTCTGACTTCCAAGGCTGGACAATATCAAGTACACCATTTTCATTGACCCGACAATCATTACACATAATTCAACAATATTATCCTGGATTGATAGTAGTTGCTATTCTAACCAACCCACCAAAAATTTTTGAATCCTTTTGGAAGGTATTCATGAACACTAAATGTACCATCTCTGTCGTCTCATCTAATATTTTATTTTAAGAATTAAATAAAAATATAATTTTTTACTAGAACTTAGTCAAATTTTAGGTTAACTTATTAGTGCATAAAATTTATAGTACGATTCATATTTTTATATGTTTCTGCATTACATTTCTTTGTAACTCTGAGTGACATACTTGATAAGAAAATAAATAATTATCCTATGAAACTAAGGAATTGACTATATGCGGCCATGAAAGATGGAACATCCTCAACTTAGACACAAGTAACTTGTAAAAACACTTTGTCGTATTAGGATAGTTAGAAGAGAACATTCTCGTTTTCAAATAATTTAATTACGTCTATAGTAGGACACAATTATATATTCTATTGACACTACTACAACAAGCATTTTCAAAGACAGAGATTTTCTATTAACAGAGGCAGGCAACGCTTCCACCTTTGGCAAATACTCACTATTAATCGCCCATTTTCAGAGACATGCATGTGACCATCTCTATGCCGCCCCTTAAGATGCCTATGTCAGTCAATGCCATTTAAAGAGGTGTAAATGCACGTTAAGATGTGTGCCTTAGGATGTCTGTAAATGATTTTTAGAGCCAGACATCTGCCTAGAGGTTGTCTGGCCATTTATAGAGACGGTCTCTTGATGTGTCTGTCTCTATCAATCAGAGAGACTATCTCCTAAAATCATTTTGGTGGTAGTGTGATTAATTTGCCAATTAGAACTTAAACTTGAGAGAACTGTAAAGCTACAGTTTAGGGCCGGTTTGGTAGACATCTAGCTCCTAGAATAGCTCCGGCTCTGCCTTCTTCATAGAAGTGGTTTATCTAGTGGAGCTAAACTCTTTGGTTTTCTTTCTATTACTATTTCCTCCACCTAATGGATAACCATTTGTTACTGGTGGGGGAATTGCTTCTTCCACTCTAGATGATTCGATTTGCACTAAATGAAACCATAAATTCCATTTATCATAGAATCTAGTATACGGTACTCTTTCGGTCCACAAAAAAATCTCATATTTCGAAAAGTCAAACAGTTTCAACTTTGACTAAAATTATATGAAAATGTACTAATATTCACGAGACAAAATAAGTATCATTAGATTAGTTATAGAATATATTTTAATAATAAATTTATTTTGAGACATAAATGCTAATATTATTTACTATATACTTGGTCAAAGTTAGGATAGTTTGACTGACACGTTTTCTATAATTGCATTCTTTTCTGGACAGAGGGAGTACCGATCATGAATATTTTAGAAAATTTATTATTTGTTTGAACACGTGATCTGAATGTGTCACGCATACACCTTAGCACATGTTCGTTGATGTGTTACACATACACCTTAGCACATGTTTCTCGTTGCTGAGGACATCCCTTAAGCGTGGCCGATTCTCGGAAAACATTTGGCATAACAATTATTCTCTCTTCTATAAATGTCCAGGGTTTCTTATTATTTTGCATCATGTCTGTAGGAAATGTTAGCACAGAAGGTGTTACGATAATAAAGAAAAAAATTTCAAGCAAAACAAAAAAAACCAATGGTCCACTTCCAAATAAGAAATATTAATATTTCAGAAAATCAAAATATATTCATGTTTGATCTTGTTTTGTTGCATACATTAACTGAATATTACATCATGATCAAAATGGATTTATAAACCAATAGATGGTTTAGATGAAATTGCTTCCAAATTTTTAAAACCTCACTATTTATTTACTTGCCCCCATCACTGCCTTTTGCATTGTAACACCAAAAAATTTGCCTCTTTTGAAAATACGTTTAAAATGATTTATTTCTGAATTTTGTGCTCATAAAATATAGGAAAATAAATTTTTTCATTTAACTAAAATACATCATAAGGTTTAGCAACATGGTTGTGCATACATGTCGGTGCATTTGATTTATTGTAATGAGTGGTTGAATCCAAAATTCAAAATAAATTTAAAATGCTTTTAAAAAACAAATTAATAATGGCTTTGAAATAAAAGAGAATTGGTAAATGAAAGAATTTAAAAAGTTATAAATTTTATTTTTGAAAGCCTACTAAAATTTTCCATTTGTATTTGAATTGAAAAGAATATTTGAATTAATATTTAACTTGATCTGGTTCAAAGAAATTTAAACCATATTCGAATTTGATTTGATTCACATTTAAATTTGGGTTGGAAAACAAAATAGCAAAGGGATTCTTTGTTTTTTTCCTTCCTACCCAGCATCTGGCCCAGCTTGTTTTTTTCTTCCTGCCGGCCTGTTCTCCTCCCACCGGCCCACCTTCTCCCCTCTCTTTCTCCCTTCTCCACCGCAGGTCCCGCTCCTCCTTCCACTCTTCCGCGTAGGCCCACTGTTTCTCCTCCTCCGATATTTCCCGTGTGGGTCGAGTTGGCCCAAATGCTTTTCTCCCACAGCAGCCCGTATAGCGGCCAGTTTCACAGCTCAGCAGCCCATAGCGCGCCGCACTCCTCTTTCCTCCCCTTTCCGACTGATAGCCCGGCCCCACTCGTTAGGTCGGTCTCCTACCTCGTCACGACGTCGAACTCCGCCGCTGCCATGCATGCCGTGTCCATGCTGCCCCTGTCCTCCGCCGATGCTGTGCGCCCCAAGCTGCGCTAGCCTCTCAAATAGCGAGCCCCACGTCGAGCCGCCTACGCCGCGCCCTATCCCGCACTACCCTCGCCCCAAGTCAGCCTAGCGTCGTCGCTCGAATCCCGCCAATGGAGCTTGACGCCGCCGAGTCGCCTCCGTGCTTTCTCCACCACCGGGAACCCTCTAGGTGAGCTCACCTCAACCTCCTCTCTCCTCCCGTGACTTCTTCATCGAAAATCGTGCACCGTAGGCCATTTTTGAGTTTCACCGCCGAGCTCTATCGTCGGCCATGGCGCGCCACCGTGCCGGCTTTACTATTCCGGCGACCAGCTCTTCCCCCTCTGCTCTCAGCCATCCGATCTTAAAACAAGAGCCAGGATTAGATCGTACCCCTTCGCTGGCGTTTTTGCAGAAAGGCCGTTACAATTAATCGAGTCCAACCCGCCATCCCTGATTTTTTTTAACAGAGCCCTCTAGTTTTCTGTTTTCAAACCCATGGTCCAAAGTCTATTTTCAGGATGTGTTTTCTTCTGTGGAAAGTGTAGTTTGGTCGGTTTGGACCCAAAATACGTTTTCACTTATTTACAGATTTGCCACTGATTTTGTTTTAGCCATAACTTCTCTGTTTTAACTCCGTTTTGACCTGTTCAACTTACGTTAGGTTCGTAATTTCATAATCTACATGTTCATACTACTATTAGATATGTTTTCAACTTTTAAAATTCGAGGTTAGATTTACTCAATTATTTTAATAAAGGAAATTTTGTTCAAATCATATCTTCTACGTTTTAGCTCCGAATTGACTCATTCGAGTTGTGCTAGATTTATTGCAATGAGATCTACGCATTAGTAAAAGTGGTTACATGTAACACCCTAAAATTTGCTCCATTTGGAAATGTAGTTAAATTATTTAATTTCATATTTTTATGCTCATGAAACATAGGAAAATAAATTTTTTCATTAAATTAAAATTCATCATAAGATAGCAACATGTTTGAGCATACATGCCCTTGCATTTGATTTATTTAGTTGAGTGGTTTTGATTGAAAATTCAAAATGGTTAAATTGCTTTTGCAAATGAAATTAAAATTGACTTTGAAATAAAACAAAAGAAAATTAAAAAACTCGACCTGCGGGGGGTTATGACGGCCCCCAGGTTTTCCCTTTAAGAAGAAGATCTTCTCACACAGATTAAGAAAACCCCCGAACCCCTGCTCCCATCTTGACATAGGAGGTACCGTTACCCTGTGAGAACCGGGCCAGGGCCTTCCACTGCGCTTTGGCACATAGGGACAGGCGAGAGGATTTTTTTAACCTCAGCCTGAAATCTGCTCCCACGGGGAGTCAAACTAGGATCTGAGGAGTGCCGCTAGGTCACCTAATCGTTTGAGCTAGGCAAAAATAAAAGAATTTAGAGAGGGGTAGAATTTATTTTTGAATTTACCAAAATATCTCATTTTTATTTGATTTAAAAAGTGTATTTCAAAACATATTAGAATTTGGATTTGGTTTTCAAAACAAATTAGAAAAAGATTTGGAAAAAAAGAAAACCCTCTCTCCTCCCCTCTCTCCCTTTCGGCCTGCATGGCCCAACTTGCCTCTTCCCTCAATTGGCCTGCTTCCATTTTTTCTTTTTCTCCCCTGCAGCCCGGCTCTCTCTCTTCCCCGCTTCACTGCGTCGCTGAGGCCCAGTAGAGGCCCGCTCTTCTCTCTCGTGCCTTGGCCCAGTTCGGTAGCCCATCCACTCAGCCGAAGGCAGCAGCCCGCACCAGCGCGCTTCTCCTCTCTCCCTTTGTCTCTTAGAACACCCGTCCTTGCATCCTTCTTTCGTTGACAGGTGGGTCTGCCCTGTCAGGACCGTCTCCCTCCTCGAGCCATCCCCGCAACGAACTCTGCTCCGCCGAAGGAGTCCGCTGCCATTCCGGCCCACGCCATTGCCTTGCGCCGCAAGCCGTCTCGCCCCCATAAATAGGAGCCTCTGCCACCATGCCGTCCCCCACCAAGGCCTAGGAGCACCAGCCGCACCGCTAGGAACCTCAGCATCGCCGCCTAGGCCCTGCCGAGAGGAGCCAACATCGCTGAGCCGATTGGATGCCCCTCCGTCATGGTAAGCTTGTTCCCGAGATTCATGTTGAAGTTGTTGAGATTCACGTTGAAGTTGCGAGCATGCACAACCCCTTTTCTCCCTCTATCTCGCACTGTCTTGGTCTCCCCACGCCATAGTTGCTCCGCCGCCACCATAGGTCGTCGCTCATCACCTCTGTTCGCCAATAGATGCAATATATCACAGAATCAAGTTCGATGTGGTCTTATCTATCTTCCAGTGCTCTTGCTTCATGAGATAGTGTCCCATAGGCTCCTATTCAAGAATGCTGGTGACCTGCTCTGTCTTCCAGCAATGGTGCCGTCGTCGGCTACAGAGCCGGTCGCCCCTCCCCATCGCAATCAATTTTAGCCGTCCGTTTTCATATCTGTGGCTCAGATTAGAAGATACCCTTTCACTGGTAATTTTATTAAAGAGCCCCTTGGTTTCTTCCAAATAGAACCCATGGTCCATTGCATATTTAACAACTTACGCTTTCTTCTTTTAAAAGCGTATTTCGTTTAGTTGACTTCAAAAATACATTTTCACCTATTTACAATTTTGCCACTAATTTTGTTTTAGCCATAACTTCTTTGTTTTAACTCCGATTTGACCCGTTCAACTTACGTTAGGTTTGTAATTTCATAGCCTACATGTTCATACTACTGTTAGATATGTTTTCAACTTTTAAAATTTGAGGTTAGATTTAATCTATTATTTTAATAAAGAAAATCTTTTTTATTTCATATCTTCTACGTTTTAGCTCCGTTTTGACCAATTCAAGTTGCGTTAGATTCATAGCAATGAGATCTATGCATTAGTAATGGTGGTTACCATATTACTATTTATGAAATTTCATGGTTTAAATCATATTTTGATTAATAATTATGCAACTAGGTTTTGTAAATAAAATATGATTTGATTCACTTTAGTTTTATAATTCAAATCTAAATTTAAATTAATTCAATTTATATAAGATTTTATATAGTTAAAATAAATGAAGCTTATAGTTTTCTTTTCCATGTATAAAGCATATCTCTCAGTAGTTGTATCTTTTCAACCGTAGCTCCGATTAGAGTGCTTCTCGCGACTGTGTGTTCGTAGCGATGCGTAGAATCGTGTTTTAAACTCTTTTACTTATTTTTCTATGATTGGTGTACGGTTCTGATTTAGTTCTATCATTTGCTTCATGTATGATTATATGGATGCTTGTGTGGTGCTTTATGATTATGACCAGTCGGTGAGGTATACGTGGTGATCAAGAAGAAGAAGAAGAACATTGAAGATTAAAGCTTACCGAAGGAACGGTGTTTTAGGGCAAGTATAGCATGGGACCATCCTTGTTACCTATTCACCTTTAATCACTTAATTCATATTGCATGTGTTTGCCTTGTTGCCAATAAGGATATCCTAGATATTTGTTATCTTGCACCTTGACACCTATGGGATATGCATTAGGTAGCTTTGCTAGTGCTCAACTACAACCATGATCTTATAACTTGACTAATGGTATATGCAATAAACACTAAAAGATGTTTTTAGCAACATGGAACAAGGGGGCTAGAGCATTGGACTGCTTTTATGGTGTTCTAGATTCCTCTCCCTAAGGACTTATCTATTAGTTACCATCTGGGACTTATAGTACAGCTGTGAGGGCTATATGGCTTTGGCTTTAGCTTAGTATGAAGATCTTTTCTAGCTTATTAGTGGTTACCTTTATGGCACAAGAGGGACTTCGATTTGTATGATCTCGGCTTGCCAAGAGGGTGCAGTTTGGTTTCTTTGTATTTTGTTAGTCACTCCTTGGAGGGGGTTCATGCTTACTAATGGGGAAACCTTAGCGGCCCTAACTTATTAAACGAACCTTTGAAAGGCTTCATAGTGAACCCTACCAACCTTCCTTGATAGTGGGTCAAGAGGCTCACGACCTCGGACGAAAGGGTAAATCACGACTCACAGGGAAAGTGTACAACCTCTACAGAGTGTAAAACTGGTATATCAGCCGTGCTCATGGTTACGAGCAGCCTTGGAACCCTTACAGAATAGATGATCACTAATGGTTAATGATGATGAACACGGATGATACTAATGATAAAGATGCTCACTAATGATTATTGTTTATGCTATTCATTATTTATGTTTACCTGATCATGTGTTTATGGGCTTGTGATGAACTTGTTGCCGCCCAATTGCTAAAAGATGATTCATTAAAAGCTAACCGCAGTTAAACTAGTGTCAGCCTTTTGAGCCTCATGAACCCTATGTTATATTTGTTGAGTACGACATGTACTTATGCTTGCTTTGTTTTTTTAATTATTTGGATAAAAATCTCGGATGAGTACCAGATTGCTAGAGTTTAAAGGAATTAGGTTTGTGATCAACCAGTTAGCTATCCCTGTGGATTTGAAGTCTTCACCTGAAGATCGGAATTGTCTTTCCGCTGTCTGTACTATGAGGTTATGTTCTTTATACTAATACATTATGTATTTAAGCATTGTCTATTGATATTACCCTTATTTGTAGCTATATGTGAGATTTGACCTTTTGGGCTCACATATGGTGTATATCTGGTTTTGCCCTTAAAATCGGGTGCTACAAAGTGGTATCAGAGCAATGCTGACTATATGACACAAGCCTAGTTAGAAATTGACCGTCTTAAGGTTTTAAAATTGCTATAAAATCCTTGTTCTATAAATCTTGATATTTTCTTCTCTACTATATATATATCCTTGATATTTATCTCCTCCTTGATGCTTATTTTAAAGTCTTGGTTCTCATCTTCACTCCTTGGTTTGATATGCTTTTAGAACTGTTCCTCACCACCTTCTTGCGTAATCTAATCATGAGTCTTAGGATTGTTACCCCTAGTACAATGAGGACGATAGTATCGCAAGTTGAGTCAATAATTGAGTTGTGCACCTTTATTGCTTTGTTGAATTGTCATTATGCTTATGATTAATTTGCATCTTTGTAATGATTGCAATGATCTTGTTGGGTGTTCCCACAATTTCATTTAGTTCATAGGCCTAATGTTTAAGAATCAGTGCAATAAATAGTTGGGTTATGGTTTTCTTCTATTTTCTCTATCCTGTCTTTTCGAAGCAGACTGCACTCTTCGGCTTATGACTCTAATTTTGAATGATCCTAAACCATGAGAAAATTCTAGACAATAGTAGACTCCAATATCTATCTCTGAGCGTAAGAATCAGCCTGATAGCTATTTTGGTTGTAGAGATACGAAAATCACAAGGCAATGCGTCAATGTTGTTTGGAATCTGGAGTAGTTTCTGTTGTGCACTATTTTCAACCAAGTTAACTATAGAATTTGAAAAAGTGTTCTATAAGGGAGTTGTGAATAATTTTATAAGCTTTCCAACCATATAATCTACAACTTTATTGGACTAATAAAATGAGAATAACAGCTGTTTTACTATGCTGCTATTTTTCTGCTCGTGAGGAATTTCAGAATTTCTTGATTCTTGCCTATATACGAGAGTATCCTTTGGATGTCAGAATGTCTTGGTACTAATTAGCTCATCTAGAAGAAGATGCAAGCTACCTTTTTGGTGTCCCCTAGTTGATCTTTTCTTAAGGGGGGGGGGGTAGCCAAGTTGAAGGATTTATAAGATGAAGTTTCTTACATTCTAGCGTTTCGTTTGGAAGTATTAGTTATCTCTGGGGTTTGGTGTTCTCTTGTCTCAATTACCATCAATCCTATCTTGTCATCTCTTGAAGCTACAATTAAGGATGTTATGAACGACTGAGTTCTAATTCATACATGTTGAAAATAGATGGTTGCTACTAGGAGAAGTTCTTCACAAGGTGCTAGAAGGAATCCTACCAATTCTAATCCCCTGCCATACAATTCCACATCTATAGAGCAAGCTTTGATAACATAGACTTAGTTATTACTGACTATTGCTCAAAATGTGTTGAACAACCTACAACAAGCACCACCTATTGACAAGCGTAGTGAGTTTATGAAGGGACATCCACCGATATTCTCTCATACAAGCAAACCATTAGAAGCTGATGACTGGCTTAGAGATGTGGAGCGACAATTGGACATAGCTCAGTGTGATGACCACAAAAAGGTGCTTTATGCTTTTGGTCAATTGCAAGGATCTGCCCAAGATTGGTGGGAGTCATTTGAGTATGGGCATCCCAACAATGCTCCTGCTATCACCTAGCAGGAATTCAAGGAGAATTTTAGGTCCTACCATGTCCCGTTAGGTGAGGTAGAACTTAAGCAAGAAGAGTTCCTCAACTTGAAGCAAGGATCTATGTCAGTGTGTGAGTATCGTAACCGATTCACTCAATTATCACGCTATGCTCCAAAAGAGGTGGATAGTGATGCTAAAAAGCAAAAACACTTTTTGACAGGACTGAATGATGGGTTGCAACTACAGCTGATGACCATGGTGTATGCCGACTATCAAACATTGGTGGACAGAGCAATTGTAATTGAGAACAAGCATCAAGAGATGGAAGAGAAGAAGAGAAAACATGATCCTCAATGCCAGTTAAGGAATACTCGTCTCCATTTTGCTGCACAGCCAGAATGTCAGTCACACCCTATGAATCTGCTTGAAAGTAATGATCAAGATCAGTATCATCAACCTAATAATGAAGTGTAGCATGTTAGTTCTCAAGAGCCTTGTCTGTCATCTCCCACTATCACCTTGATAGTAATAAATACCTCTGCTAGTAAGGAAGGTTATGATTGTGGTGAGATTGAACACTATAAGAATGCTTGTTTTGAGAAGTTTGTTGAGAGTAATCAAAGCCAGAATCAACAGCATCAGGAGTCAGAACAGAATGTCCATAAGGAGCAGGTGCAAGGCAATAAGTTAAAACGAAACTACATTCAAGTCTGGTTGAACCATGTGGATCTGATTACCACTCATGGAGCTAAGGAGGTTGTTTTTGGTTTGATTGCAGTAAGCTTAGACACTACTATGGTGTTATTTGACCCTAGTGCGTCACATTCATTCATCTCTAGGGAATATGTGGAAGAACATAAGATAACTATGCTTCCGATGAGGAAACCCCTAATAGTTAATCTCTAGTAGGAGAAAAGAAGGCAAACCACTTATGCCCAAAAGTTAGTCTTAACATAAAAGGGAAGAACTTTGAGGCAAACCTTATAGTTTTGGAGTTAATGGACATTGATGTTATCCTTGGAAATGGATGGTTATCTACTTGTAAAGGAGTGATAAAGTATGCCCAGCGTTCAGTGCTTCTAACCACACCATCAGGAGAAAGAATTGAGTATGAGGGTATTCAACCTGCACCTGAGGAATACGAAAATAACCTATTAGAAGGTGCATCCTGTGAGGATAGTAAAGTGGACTGTAAGTTTTCATATGTCAGTGTAAAGGAGCAAACACCATAGGAGGATCTCGATATGAGAGATGATCATGCTTATTCAGATTAGCCAACCAGGATCTTAGAATGGCTCTTAATGAGATATAACTTGGAAAAATGAGAATCGAATAAAGGCAGAGTATCTCAATCTCTTAGTCGACGACTTTCGAATCTCGAGGATGAGATTCAACTTAAGGGGGATAGAATTATAACACCCTAAAATTTGTTCCCTTTGGAAATGTAGTTAAATTGATTTAATTTCGTATTTTATTTTTCATTAAATTAAAATTTATCATAAGGTAGCAACATGTTTGAGCATACATGCCCTTGCTTTTGCAAATTTTTTATTTGGTTGAGTGGTTTTGATTGAAAATTCAAAATGGTTAAATTGCTTTTGCAAATGAAATTAAAATTGACTTTAAAATAAAAGAAAAGAAAATTAGAAAATAAAAGAATTTAGAAAGGGTAGAATTTATTTTTGAACTTACCAAAATCTCTCATTTTTTTTTGTTTTAAAAAGTGTATTTCAAAACATATTCGAGTTTGGATTTGGTTTTGAAAACAAATTAGAAAAAGATTTGGAAAAAAAAGAAAACCCTCTCTCCTCCCCTCTCTCCCTTTTGGCTTGCATGGCCCAACTTGCCTCTTCCCTTAGTCCGGCTTCCATTTTTTTCTTTTTCTCCCTGTAGCCCGGCTCTCTCTCTTCCCCGCTTCACTACGTCGCTGAGGCCCAACAGAGGCCCGCTCTTCTCTCTCACACATTGGCGCAGTTCAATAGCCCATCCGCTCAGCCAAAGGCAGCAGCCTGCATCGACGTGCTTCTCCTTTCTCCCTTTGTCTCTCTGACCGCTCATCCCCGCGTCCTCCTTTTGTTGATAGGTGGGTCTACCCCATCAGGACCATCTCCCACCTTGAGTCATCCCTGCAATGGACACTACTCCACCGAAGGAGTCCGCTATCGTTTCGGCCCGCGCCGTTGCCTTGCACCGCAAGCCATCTCGTCCCCATAAATAGCAGCCTCCACCACCGTGCCATTCCCCACCAAGGCCTAGGAGCACTAGCCGCACCGCCTGGAACCTCAACGCCGCCTGCCTTGACCCCACTGAGAGGAGCTAACGTCGCCAAGCCAATTGGACACCCCTTCGTCATGGTAAGCTTGTTCCTGAGATTCACATTGAAGTTGCGAGCACGCAAACCCCTTTTCTCCCTCTCTCGCACTGTCTTGTTCTCCCCGCGCCGTAGTTGCTCTGCTGCTGCCATAGGTTGTCGCTCACTATCTCTATTCGCCAATAGATGCAATATATGGTAGAATCGAGTTTGAAGTGGTCTTATCTATCTTCCAGTGCTCTTGCTTCATGCGATAGTGTCCTATAGGCTCCTATTCAAGAATGCCGGTGACCTCCTCTATCTTTTGGCAATGGCGCCACCATCGGCTAATGTCGACGAAATATGGTCGGTAGTCTACCTAGGGGTATGCCCAAGGTAGTAGATTGTTGGCAGACAGATGCGCAAGCCACAAACAAGACGGTGACGCAAGACAGACATGAGGTTTTATCTAGGTTCGGCCGCCGCAAAGGCGTAATACCTACGTCATGCGTCTGATTGTATTGCTGTATGTCAATGAGAGATGTTTTTTAGAGGGGTCCCCTGCCCGCCTTATATAGTCCGAGGGACAGGGTTACAGATCTAGAAACTAATCCTAACCAGTTACAATTGCCATAGGTGGCTGGATAAGGATTCCTATTCTAACCAACCAGGATCTTGCTTGATCTCCAAATCTGTCTTGACTCCTTGCATGGGACTCCAAACAGGTTGGCCGGGCCGTGCGTCATCTTTTAGTGGACCGAACCCCCTGATCTGGCCGGCCCAAGCCTAGCCGTAAGGGTATAGGGGTTAATACCCCCACAGCTAGTCCCAGAGCACCATGTATTATGCTGCGACACACCGTTTGATCTCCTTCGACTAATGCGATCCATCTTCATGTCATCTCCAACTGATTGAAACATTGACCAATCAAATGCAACAGCATTCTGATCAGTACAGAGAGCAGTAGACCATGATTATAGCCGAAGATTCCGGTTGTCTGAAGAATGCATGGTGCTCTTAAAGAAAAAAAAGAAAAAGATTTCTTTCCTTATCAAGTGTGCCCACTTGTATTTCTGATAAGAAATATAAGTGACCCTTGGACAGTAGTAATCCTGATAATCAGTCAAAGTGTAGGGGTTGATTAAATAAACACATTCACCGCAAGGTGAAGTGTGCCCACTTAGTCCCCGAGCCTAGTAGTAGGTGATGCAGGCACGTGGTGCCAGGGTCTAAAAAGAATTTCTACTGAAGTTAAGAATCCAATCGTCGTACAATCAATATGAGATGCACCGGCAGGTGCATCGTACCGATGTAGTCCCCGAGCTTGCTGGAAGGCGAAGTATAAGTCTTGTAGCAAGGTCCAAATAAATGCCTCTCAGCTGTATGTGAGTACACATCACATGTAGCCGAGGAGAGCAGTCGCCGAGCATTGTTCAGAACAGTCCCCGAGCATGATAGTGGTCTGGATAGTCTCCGAGCATGGTAGTGGTCTAGGTAGTCCCCGAGCACGGTAGTGGTCTAGGCAGTCCCCGAGCACGATAGTGGTCTGGGCAGTACCCGAGCACGATAGTGGTCTAGGCAGTCCCCGAGCACAACCGTGGTCTGGACCATCCCTGAGCACGAGACATGCGATGAAGAAATGAATGCCACTTGTACTAATATTTGGTGTATTTATTTATCTTCTTACTCTGTCAAGTCCAATCTGACACGTCGGATCAAAAAAGTAGACGGGTATAGCACGTCATACTGCCCTCTTGTCCTTTCAAGCAAACAGTCACTTAGCACCTATATTGAGGTGCGTTAGTATGGGCCCTCTCACACTGGCAATGAAGAGGCGCATACACTGATAACGAAGAGGCGCATATATTGGCATAGATCTCAAGGTTGTGAAAACAACCATCTACGACGCATGCGCACGTCTCCCAAGAATCTCGGGCGGACAAAACGACGGAACTCTTGGTTATTTATAATATAGAATTGGTAAGTTACTTTTTACCGAACCCCATTACCATTCACCACCGCAGCCTTCTTCTTCCTCTTGCCAACCCTAATACCTCCGAAATCATCACCAATCACCCCTCCACCGTATCCACCTTCATCAGCAAGGGCAGATTCATGGCAAAGAGTGACACCTAGAAGAAAGCCGGAGTCATGGCGAAGGAATGGTGGAAGTCAAGAAGCAACGAGTAGACCATCGAAGACCTCGTCATCATGGGAGTACTCCACAACAAGGAACTCATAGGATGGCGCATGCTATAAGGTGAAGGGTACCCCAATCCACAACCAGGTGAGATTGTGGTTTTCGAAGATGTCTTCAAGCGGGGTTTTGGGGTTCTAGTGCACCCTTTCCTTTAGGGGCTCTGTTTGTATTACGAGATTGGGATTTGCAATCTGCATCCCAACTTGATTCTTCTTGTCTCCACCTTCATTCATCTTTGCGAAGCATATGGTGGCTTCTAGCCCCATTTCGACTTCTTTCACCATCTTTTCTATCTGCAGAAGAAAGGAAGCGGTGGCTCGAAGATAGCCAGAGGTGTGTACCTCAATCTGCATGATGGGATGAAGGCCCAGTACATGCACTGCCCTTGGAACACATCGCTGGACGACTGGTACAAGAAGTGGTTCTACATCCATGAAGAGCCAAACACGATCACACTGTGCGACGTGGGGTTCATTCCGGAGAAGAAGAACAGCTAGTCAGAAAAGCCCAAGCACCTAGAACAGATCCAAGAACTACTTGGGATGATCTTGTGGAGGAAACTGGATGGTTCGAGCATGGTCGGAAACTTCATCAGCCGAAGGATCCAGCCCTGCTAGAAGAGGGTACATCCTGGCTACGAGTACTAGGGTAGCGCAGACCCAACGAGAACCAGGCAAGAGGCGCTTGACAAGATCGAAGTCAAAGCCAGAATTGGAGAGCTATTTAACTTAGCTGATCCAAATTATGTCAGATTGAACAACATCGAGCATGCTTTAAAGCTCGCCTGACCTCCCCCAAAGGTAAATCATTCTGCCTTGTACCCGTAGTTTTATGTTATAACACAAACTTACTGTGTTATCTCCTTTGTGTTTCCTAGATTAATGGTCGTGATAGAGCAACGGTGTTCGTGTCTCCACCCCCTGGTGTAGATTGGCCGTAAGTTGTTGGCCCAACCGCCCAGACCAGCGCCAGGATCGAAGACGTCGACTGGGCCATGCTCGGAGTTGGGGAGGAGACAGCGACCAAAGCTACTGGTAAACGGCCAGCGGCCAGCAAGCATCGTCAGGCGATCTTTACATTGTCAGATGATGAAATAGAGGATGCAGACATCTTTCGACTTGTCCCTCGAAAGAGGAGGCAACTGGAGTCGATGGAGCAAGGTGGCTCCTCTATGCCAAATAAACCCGCATCGCCGACCACTGTAGTGCGGAGGACAAGCGGCAAAGGGGTCGAGCATCAAGCCCCGGTGCCGGTGTTGGTCATAGAGGGAGACTAGGTGGCACCCGCAGAGCACGTGAAGCAAGCGCGGCCGAAGAGACGTGCCTTCGCCACATCATTCCACCCTTCCAAGCTGTAAGTATTTGTAACCTTGATGTAAGCTTACAATTTATATTAAAAATGTTGTCTTCTGAACTTATCTTGGATATATTAGGTCGGCGTACACCGAAAATCCTGACCAACTAGCCAGGAGCGGCATGGCTCTGCCAGTAGTGTCAGAGAAAACTGCCCAGCAGCCGGCTATGGAGGAGGAACCTATAGCAAAAAGTCCACCGGAGCCCCAGCAGACGAGCGGCCAAACAACAGTCCCCAAGCAGGTGGTTGAGGGGAGAGCCGACCCAAGTACAGGTGCTCCGAGCACTAACCCTACTGAGGGGGACACTTTAGCGCCAAGGGTAACAGACCAAACTGAGGAGCAGTAGCCGGAGGTGGCACAGAGCATGTTTGCCAATGCTATGGCCTGTGGGAAGGCCATAGTGATCGCTGAAGCTACAAACTCTGGGCTAGCACCGCTACCCAAAGAAGAGGCCGAAGAGGATGAAGTAGAGGAGTTCCTGGGCCGTACCCAGGACAAATGACAACATGTATATGTGTCGCGCTGGCGGAACGACCAATGGGTTGTGCATGAGGAAATCCTAGAGGTCGAAGAGACCATGAAAGTTGAACGAGCGGCGAAACATCTGGTGATGGAAGTCCAGGTATGTTTTGCTTGACCACTTGATCCTGCTATCTAGTCAAACTATCTGACTTAGCTTTTTTACATGTAGGACTTAATGAAGACCGCAAGGTACCGAAAGAAGTGCTTCGACCAGATTGAGGGGATCACAGCAAGCAATAAAGAACTAGCGGACGAGGTGGAATGCTTGCGCCACCAACTTGAAGCCACCAACCATGAGAGGACGGAGCAAGAGGTGTAGAAACAAAACCTAGTCGTCTAGCTCAGTAACAAAGAGCAGGAAAAAACAAGTAAGTTGTCACTTTATCACAATGAGTGCTTGACACGTGTTGTTGCATTGTTGGTAGTCACAGTTGTAGTGCAAGCTTAGAAGCCGAAGTAGTCCATCTCCAAGAGGAGAATAGCCGTGTGGTCATAGAGTGTGGTCGCCTGAAGGAGGACAATAAGAAACTGGTGCACGACCAGTCACAACTCCGGGACCACACAACCAAGATGAAGGAGGAACTAAAAAGTAAGTGTTCCAGACCACCTTGCTCACTTTTGTTGCCCGCCTTATCTTGTCGTGATATGATTGTTTAATTGCTTGTGCGGTTTGCAGTTTTAAAAGTCAATGCCAAGATGCATCTGGAAGCCGTGATGAAAGATCGTGGCGGCTGGAAGGCACGGTGCCAAGAGATCACCGAGGATCAGAACACATGGAAAGACTGGTGCCAGGAGGTGGCAACGGGCATCTTGCCAGTCCTCAACCTTATGGACCCAGCGCTTATAGAGGAAGTGCCAAGGATGCCACAGCTCAGTCTGGTCGATAGGTGCCGAAAGGCATGGGGATGGTTCCAAGAGTTCATGAAGGAGGCGGGTGAGTACACAGGCACACATGTGCTAAGCATGGTGCGTGCTCACTACCCCTTGATCAATCTCAGATGCCTGGAGGCTGGATATCCGAAGGAGGTAGATCTAGACAAGGCTGAAGAGCTATGGATGACCCAGCTAGACTTGTCTTCAAAGATAATTGGTGACATTAACCTGTGTGGAGGTGGGACAACACCTGTATAGGGTACGCCATCAACAAGTCAGCTGGAAATGCCACCAGTTGTGAGCCAACCGGCGAAGCCTACGGTCTCGACAAGCCAGGCATTGGCAGGGCCACCCTCTTCAGCTCGACCAGTACAAGAGTCCCCGAGACTCGAGCAGGATGTCAGAAGCAGCGAGCAGCAGGTGTCGCGTGCCCCGACCAGCCAATAGGATAGGCTAGAGCTGTAGAAGAAGGATGTAGTTGTGTTATTGTAAACTTGTACCTTTTTAGGCAAGCTTGTAATAACATAACTGTATATCAGCATAAGCTTGTTTATTTTTTTTGGAAAATGTATTTAAGCTTGGAACTTGTGTTGGTGTAACTAAGTGAGAACATGTTAGCATTCTGTTTAGTTGTACCAATTTAGTCGACACATCATTCTAAAAGGTTTGTACGGCCCTGGTTTGCCATGTGGTCGGAGTGTGAGGTGCGTAGCCTATGCACACATAGACGCAGACAAGTCAAACCAGAGGAGACCTGCCAATCACCCATAGCGTAGAGAGTAGATCCCATGCATGCGTTGGGAAGAACCGGAGACAGGGCCTACTTCGAAAACCCGGGAAGGAATGGTGGTCAGTTTTGACTGGTTGAGTTAGAATAACAGTAGACTTTGAAGTAACACATTAGAGTGGTCGGAGAAATCATAGTAGCTTTATTGAATTAAATCAAAAGTACAAGAGGAGTACATATCTTAGTAGTTAAGCATAGAAATGCCTAAGCTTGTCGATGTGCCATGAATTGGGTACATTCGTACCATCTAGGTGAGCTAACCTGTAAGACGTAGGTCACGTAACTTCCTTGATCATGAAGGGCCCTTCCCATGGAGTTGCAAGTTTGTGGACACCATCCTGATTCGTCTTCCACTTCAGGACCAGGTCCCCAACCACAAAGGACCGCTCCTTAATGTTCTTGTTGTAGTACCTACACAAAATAGCAAGATATTTGGCTGTACGTACGTAAGAATCGTGCCGCTTCTCTTCTGCACTATTCACTTATAGCTCCCTCCCTTCATTGGCCTTGTCCTCATCAAAGTTCTCTACCCGTGCTGATCTAAAGGCTATATCTGCCGAGAGCACTACCTCAGCACCATAAACCATGAAGTATGGTGATACGCCGGTATTGCGACTGGGCTGGGTTCTGAGGCCCCAGACCGTGGCTGGTAACTCTTTGAGCCATCGTCCAGGAGCTTTGTCGTTTTCTCTATACATCCTCTTCTTAAGTGCATCCAGGATCATACCGTTTGCCTACTCGACTTGTCCATTAGCTCTAGGGTGTGCCATCGAGAAGTATTTTACCACTATGCTCCTTTCATCACAGAAGTCGCAAAAAGCGTTCCCGGTGAACTGAGTACCCAAATCAGTGATGATGCTGTTGGGTATGCCAAAGCGGTGGATGACCTGGTCGATGAACATGATGGCTTTTTCTGAAGATGCCTATACCAGAGGCATGTACTATATCCACTTAGAAAATTTGTCGATCAGCACAAAGACACCTGTAAATTTCCCAGGAGCTGGCTTGAAGGGCTCGATCAAATCTAGTCCCCAGCATGTGAAAGGCCAAGAGGCTGGTATTGTCTGAATCTTATGTGCTGGTACGTGGACTCTTTTGGTGAAGAACTAACAACCCTCACAATGACGGACTAGCTTCTCTGCATCGGCTACAGCTGACGGCCAATAAAACCCTACTCGGAAGGCATTGCCAACCAATGTTCTAGAGGTTGCGTGGTTGCTGCAGGAACCAGAGTGGATTTGGTCCAAGAGATGTTCGTCATCCTCCTAGGTTATACACTTCATCAAGATTTCTTCCTTTGCGTTCTTGCGCCACAATTTGCCATCGACGAGCAGATACTGCTTACTGCACCGCATCGGGCGTTCATTTTCTATCCGATTGGTGTAACCGCTACCATTTGTCAGGTACTTGATGAAAGGTACTCTCCAATCAGGCTTGTTAGTGATCGGAGGTGGTTTGATGGTGTTTGACGTCGGAACCGTAGCCACCAAAAGCTGGTCTAGAGGCTTGTCGACTGTGGGATCTTCCTCTTCAATGGAAGGCGCGAGCAAGTCTTGAACAAATACGCCATGTGGGACTTTAGCTCGGGGTGATCCTAACTTTGATAGCGCATCTGCTGCTTGATTTTTGTCCCATACCACATGTGTGTACTCGATGCCATAGAACTTGCCTTCCAGCTTTCTCATGGATTTGCAGTATGCATCCATCTTTTCACTAGTCGTGTCCCAGTCCTTGTTGAGCTGGTTGATGACCAGAGCCGAGTCTCCATAGACATAGAGATGTTTGACACTGAGCTTGACTGCAATGTGCAAACCATGTAGGCATGCTTCGTACTCGGCGGCGTTATTAGATGCTGGGAAATGAATCCTGAGGACGTACCAGAGCTGCTCCTTGGATGGTGACACGAAAATGACTCCTGCTCCTGAGCCATTGATGTTGAGAGAGCTGTCAAAGTACATCTTCTAATACTCATTGGGCCCTTGAGAGGCAGGTGTGCTTAAGTCTGTCCACTCGACGATGAAATCGACAAGTGCCTGAGACTTGATTGTATTTTGGCTTGCAAATTCCAACGAGAAAGGGCATAGAGGGTACTCAGTCATGACCACCACATGATATCTGTCAAAGTAATGTTTCAACTTTCGGGATGTTATCAGTATAGCGTAGATCAATTTTTGAATCTGTGGGTACCTGGTCTTGGATTCATTGAGTACCTCACTGATGAAATAGATTGGTCGCTGTACCTTATAGACGTGGTCGGGCTCATCGCGCTCGACCACCATGGTAGTAGAGACCACTCGATTAGTCGCCGCAATGTAAAATAGGAGTGTTTCATCTTCTCTGGGAGCAGTGAGGACCGGAGGTGACATAAGGTATTGTTTCAGCTATGTGAAGGCAGCGTCTGCTTCCTCCGACCACTCAAACTTCTCAGATGCTTTGAGCAGTTTAAAGAATGGTAATCCTTTTTCACCTAATCTTGATATGAAATGGCTGAGAGCAGCCATGCATCTGGTAAGCTTCTGAACATCCTTCACCTTTTTGGGTGGCTTCATGTCCAAGATAGCTTTGACTTTCTTCGGGTTAGGGCGTATGCCATCGTGACTGACGATGTTGCCAAGTAGTATGCCAGAAGGAACACCAAAGATGCACTTCTTTGGGTTTAATTTCCATTGGAATGTGTTAAGGGCTACAAAGGTACGTTCCAGGTTGTCAACAAGGGTATGTGCTTCCTTGGTTTTTACAACTACATCATCAACATAAGCCTTGATGAGGTCGTCTTTTATCTCGTCTTTGAGGCAGGCCTGTATAGCGTGTTGGTAGGTAGCCCCGGTGTTCTTGAGCCCGAATGACATGGTCGTGTAGCAGTAGGCGCCGAAAGGTGTGATAAAAGATGTCTTGATCTAGTCGTCCTTTTTGAGAGCGATCTGGTGATAACCAGAGTAGCAATCGAGAAAGGAAAGTAGCTCGCAACTGGTCAATGAATCTACGACCTCATCTATGCGAGGTAAGCCAAAGGGGTCTTTAGGGCAGTGTTTGTTGAGATCAGTGTAATCAACGCACATTCTCCATTCATTATTCTTTTTGTGTACAAGAACCGGGTTGGCTAACCACTCCGGATGATACACTTCTTTAATAAATCCGGCTGCCAAGAGCCATGTAACTTCTACCCTAATTGCCTCATTTTTGTCATGAGCAAAATGTCGTAGCTTCTACTTGATAGGTTTGGCCTTACCATTGACATTTAAGGAGTGCTCGATCAAGTTCCGAGGTACACCGGGCATGTCAGTAGGTTTCCACACGAACACGCTCATGTTGCTCCTCAAGAACCTAACGAGCGCGTCTTCCTATTTAGGATCCAGGTTGGCCCCGATAAGGGCCATTTTGCTAGGATCACCATCGACTAGCTGGATCGTTTTGTGCTCTTTGGACTTGATGTTCTTGTGGGGGGCCTCGAGGTCTAGGATCTCCAAGTGGTTGGCTGGGGTCTTCTTGGCGTCGAGCGTGGTCTCGGCCATGCGAATAGAGAGGTCATGAGCCTCTCCTATTTTGAAGCTGTCATCCTCATAGGTGTAAGTTACGTACACATTGCCCTTGAGAGTTAGAACCCCCTTCTCAGTAGGCATCTTGAGCACCAAATACCTATAGTGAGGTATGGCCATGAACTTGGTGAGCGCTGGTCGACCAAGGATAGCATGATAGGTGCCTTCGAAGTTGGCGACCACAAAGTTGACGTAGTTAGTGCGGAAGTGGTCTAGGGTACCAAATTGCACAGGTAGCATGATCTGCCCAAGAGGAGTAGAGCTCTGTCTGAGTAGAACACCCCAGAACTGTGCCTCGTATGGCTTGAGATCAGCCGAGGTTATCTTCAGAGCTGGCAAACTGTTCTTGAACAGTATATCGATGGAGCTGCCGCCGTCAATCAGCACTCTGTCGAACTGGACCCTATTGATACAAGGATCAAGGACCAGAGGAAAACATCCTAGCTCAGGTATTGCAGCCCATTGGTCCTTTCTGCTGAAGGAGATCTCATGGTGAGACCAAGGAGGGAGCCGTGGATTGGCGATGAGGTTGTCGGTGTTGGCCACGTTCAAGCAAGCACGGGCGAGCAGTTTGCGTTCTCGTTTGGTCTCGATGGACACTTTGCCTCCAATGATGGTGTGGACGCAATCGGTTGGCTTGATGTACTTATGACGGGGATCTACGTCTTCATCATCGTTGTCCTCGTTGCGCTGTTCCCCTATGTCGTTAGGCTTGTCGAACGTATCCGGAGCCTGTTGATGCGTGTAGATAGACTTGAGAACGTGGCAATTCTCCATGGTATGGTTTGACTTGGGGTGGAGCTGGCAGGGTCCTTTCAATGCTTTAGCGTAGTCTTCTTCTTAGTTGCGACATCCGCCACCTTTCTTAACTATGTTGACCTCGCCATCGTCTTCCCAAGCACGCTTGCCCCTGTAATCGTCACGGCAATTGCGCCGCTGATTACGCTGGTCACAGTGGTCGTGGGGGTCATTGCGCTGGTTGCGGCGATCAAAATTGTTGTTTTGACCATGGTTGCCGCGGTAGTCGTCGCGGTGTGGAGGGTGGTCAGAGCGTGGAACCCTTGTTGCTTCTTTGATGATTATCTTTTTTGCGTCGTTGTCATCCGCATATTTCTTGGCAGTGGCTAGGAGCGCTATGACTGATTCGGGTCTCTTGCGGAGGAGCTTGTCCCGTAGGGCATCATGGAATTGGAGACCAGTGATGAAAGCCTCGATTGCCTCGTTGTCAGAGATTGACGGGACCTTGATGCGCATCTCTGAGAAACGTCGGACGTACTCGCGTAGTGGCTCATCTTTCTGGTCTCGAATCCGCTGCATATCATATTTGTTGTCGGGTTGCTCGCAAGTGGCAATGAAGTTGTCGATGAAAGCTTGCTTGAGTTCTTGCCAGGAATTGAAGTAGTTCGCTAGCAAGCTGACCAGCCATTGGTGACCTGCATGACCAACAGTGACTAGGAAGTAGTTAGACATGATGTGCTCATCAGCCATGGCTGGTCTGCATGCGGTTTCATAGAGCATGACCCATAATTTGGGGTTCTCCTTGCTGTTGTACTTCTGAAGTTTTTCGAGCTTGAAGTTCTTGGGCCATATGACTTGGCAAAGATGCGGAGTAAACTGCTTCAAACCCAGAGGGCCGTGGGTAGTATCATATTCCATACAGTGATAGCTTTCGTGGGATGCACAATCGTTAGCTCTTTGGTTGATGCGATCGCGCAGATCGTGTTCTCTAAGGTAATGGCGGAGATCGTTATTGCCATCACAGCGATCTTGGTTGCCTCCCCAATTATCCCTGCGACTATGGTTATCACGATGATTATCGTGGTTGTCTCGGCGGTTGTCATCCCAGAAGTCGCAATGGTTGTCATCCTGATGGTGGTTGTCATCTCGACCACCATCATGGCCACCATTTCTGCCTTGACGGTTGTTTGATGGGTTGTTGTTGTGCGAGCCACATTGGTTGGGTGGCTGTGAGCAACTTGAGTACTAGTGACTGTGGCTTGATTCGACTGATACGGATGGAGCTCGGGCTTGATTTACAATTTCTGCGGTCTAGGCCATGGCAGCCGTCAGGTAAGCTTGTATATCATCACGAACTACCTGAGTTTCCGGGGTGTTGGGTAGTCATTGCATTATCGCCATAGCAATAGCTACATTGTCGCTTGGAGTCCTAAAGACCTGCTTGTCCCCCACCCTGTCAAAGGCATTGTTAAGATTGTGTGGCTGGACCCTTATGCGTCGGGCCTCCTCTTCCGCCTCGGCTTCGATTTGTCGGTGATTAAACCGATCAATATTGCGTGCTTCGCGTGCCAGCCTTTCTTGTTCTGTCTCACCAACTGCCGGTGGTTTGTCATTACTAACAACGTTGATCAAATCTCCCTATCTTGGTGGGAAGGATGGGAATCATGGGTATCCTAGGGCATGGTCTAGGATATCTAGATCGTATTCGACGCCTTCATCGTCGTGATTCTGGAGCTCGGTGCGAACAGAGGCATTAGATGTGGTGCCAGACAAAGAGCTTGAGCCACCCTCTTGAACTATGTGGACCGATCCTTCTTGACAATCCCCAATCTGGACCATGTTGACGAAATTGCGTGGCTTTGGCTGAGGTCGAAGTATAAAACACAGAACCAAGCAGCGTTGTATATTGTAAGCGTTGTTGGAGGCAGCGTTTCATAGGCCATAGGGCTAGGCCTGGTAGTTCTCCATCGAGGCTTCGTACTCGGAGATCCGGAGACCTGTCGCGGAGGTTGGCCGACGACGAGCGGAGTGCCCTTCAGGAGTAGATATGACCACGAGATCTATACCAAGTCATGTAGGATGACTGGCCCGAGCTGGTCGGGTAGATCTGTTGTGGGGAGCAGTTACCTGCTCATTAGGTTGACTTTGAATTGAACTTACCAGAGCTAGGGTTTCAGCGAGTTTGGTGCCGACCCGATCGATGGAGTCGAGCAGGTCGGTGTTGTCGATCTACTTCCCTTTGTAGCGGGGAAGCGGACGGCGAGTTGTCAGCGTGGCTGAAGGCGATGCAGACATGGTTGGAGCTAGATCCACCATGGTCAGAGCCAGGTCCACCATGGTCGGAGCCAGATCCCCCGTGGTCGGAGCCGTAGTCAATGCAGGTGAAGCAGTGGTAGACGCGGATTGAGTCCGCACCTCCTCCGTGATCATGGCGATGAAGTCATCGGAGCCAGTGGTCCAGGTGATCTGGCCAACGGTGAACATGAGGCCGTTCGACGTAGCCACGGAGCCAGAGATGATGACCATCTTGTTTGCTTAGAGAGCGGTACGCACACCCCCTACCTGGCGCGCCACTGTCGACGAAATATGGTCGGCAGTCTACCTAGGGGTATGCCCAAGGTAGTTGATTGTTGGTAGACAGATGCGCAAGCCACAAACAAGATGGTGACGCAAGACAGACACAAGGTTTTATCCAGGTTTGACTGCCGCGAAGGCGTAATACCTACGTCCTACGTCTGATTGTATTGTTGTATGTCAATGAGAGATGTTTTTTAGAGGGGTCCCCTGCCTGCCTAATATAGTCCAGGGGATAAGGTTACAGATCTGGAAACTAATCCTAGCCAGTTACAATTGCCATAGGTGGCCGGATAAGGATTCCTATTCTAACCAACCAGGATCTTGCTTGATCTCCAAATCTGTCTTGACTCCTTGCGCGGGACTCCGAACAGGATGGCCGGGCCACGCGTTGTCTTTTAGTGGACTGGACCCCCTAATCAAGGCAGGCCCAAGCCTAGCCATAAGGGTATAGGGGTTAATACCCGCATACCACCCCCTGGTGTAGATTGGCCGCAAGTTGCTGACCCGACCACCCAGACCAGCACCAGGGGCGAGGACGTGGACTGGGCCGTGCTCGGAGTTGGGGAGGTGGCAGCAGCCAGAGCTACTGGTAAGCAGCCGGCGACCAACAAGCATCGTCAGGCGATCTTGACTTTGTCAGACGACAACACAGAGGATGCAGACATCTTTCGGCTCATCCCTCGAAAGAGGAGGAGGCAACTAGAGTTGATGGAGCAAGGTGGCTCCTCCGTGCTGGTGGGACTCACATCGCATACCCCTGCAGTGTCGAGGACAAGCGGCAAAGGGGTCGAGCATCAAGCCCTGGCATCGGTGCTGGTCATAGAGGGAGACCAGGTGGCACCCATAGAGCACGCGGAGCAAGCACGGCCAAAGAGACGCGCCTTCGCCACGTCATTCCGTGCTTCCAACATGTAAGTACTTGTAACCTTGATGTTAGCTTACAATTTATATTGAATACTATGGTCTTCTGAACTTATCTCGGATATATTAGGTCAACGTCCACCAAAAATCCTGACCAACTAGCCAGGAGCGATGTGGCTCCACCAGCAATGTCAGAGAAAACTACCCAGCAGCCGGTCATGGAAGAACCTATAGCAGAAAGTCCACTGGAGCCTCTGTAGACAAGCGGCCAGACAACAGTCCCCGAACAGGTGGTCGAGGGGAGAGCCGAGCCAAGTACAGTTGCTCCGAGCACTAACCCTACTGAGGGGGACACTTCAGTGCCAAGGGAAATAGGCCAAACCAAGGAGCAGCAGCCGGAGGTGGCATAGAGCACGTTTGCCGATGCTACGGCCCATGGGAAGGCCATAGTGATCGCAGGAGCTGCAAACTCTGGACCAGCACCGCTACCCGAAGAAGAGGCCGAAGAGGACAAAGTAGAGGAGGTCCTAGGCCATCCCTAGGACAAACGAGAACATGTACATGTGTCGCGCTGGCGGAACGACCAATGGGTTTTTCATGAGGAAATCCCAGAGGTCGAAGAGACCATGAAAGTTGAACGAGCGGTGAAATGTCTGGTGATGGAAGTCTAGGTATGTTTTGCTTGACCACCTGATCCTGCTATCTAGTCAAACTGTCTTAGCTTTTTACATGCACGACTTAATGAAGACCGCAAGGTATCGAAAGAAGTGCTTCGACCAAATTGAGGGGATCACAGCAAGCAATAAAGAACTGGCGGTCGAGGTGGAACGCTTGCGCCACCAACTTGAAGTCGCCAACCATGAGACGACGGAGCAAGAGGCATAGAACCAGATCCTGGTCGTCCAGCTCAGTAACAAAGAGCAGGAAAAAATAAGTAAGTTGTCACTTTATCACAACAAGTGCATGACACGTGTTGTTGCATTGTTGGTAGTAACAATTGTAGTGCAGGCTTAGAAGCCAAAGTAGTCCATCTCCAAGAGGAGAATAGCCATGTGGCCGTAGAGTGTGGTCGCTTGAAGGAGGACAACAAGAAACTGGCGCACGACCAGTCACAACTCTAGGACCACACAACCAAGATGAAGGAGGAACTAAAAAGTAAGTGTTCCAGACCACCTTGTTCACTTTGTTGCCCGCCTTATCTTGTCATGGCGTGACATTTTAATGTCTTGTGCGGTTTGGAGTTTTAAAAGTCAATGCCAAGAAGCATCTAGAAACCATGATGAAAGATCATGATGGCTGGAAGGTGCGATGCTTAGAGATCACTGAGGATTGGGACACATGGAAGAACCAGTGCCAGGAAGTGGCAACTGGCATTTTGTCGGTCCTCAACCTTATCGACCCAGCGCTTACAGAGGAAGTGCTAAGGACACCGTAGCTCGGACTGGTCGATAGATGTCGAAAGGCATGGGGATGGTTCCAAGAGTTCGTGAAGGAGGCGGGTGAGTACACAGGCGCACATGTGCTAAGCATGGTGCATGCCCACTACCCCTTGATCGATCTCAAGCACCTAGAGGCTGGGTACCCAAAGGAGGTAGATCCAGACAAGGCTGAGGAGCTTCGAATGACCTAGCTAGACTTGTCGGCAAAAATAATTGGCGACATTAACCTATGTGGAGGCGGGACAACACCTGTACAAGGTACGCCATCAACGAGTCAGCTGGAAGCACAATTGGTTTTAAGCCAGTCGATGAAGCCTACGGTCTCGACTAGCCAGGCATCGGCGGGGCCATCTTCTTCAGCTCGACCAGTACAAGAGTCCCCAAGACTCGAGCACGATGCTAGACCTAGCGAACAGCAGGTGCCGCGTGATCCAACTAGCCAATAGTATAGGCTGTAGCTATAGAAGAAGTGTAGTTGTGTTATTGTAAACTTGGGCCTTTTCAGGCAAGCTTGTAATAACATAACTGTATCTCTCATAAGCTTGTTTGTTTTGTATAAAACGTATTTATGCTTGGAACTCGTGTTGGTGTAACTGAGTGAGAACATGTTAACACTCTGTTTAGTTGTACTAGTTCAGTTGACATGTCATCCTGATAGGTTTGTATGGCCCTGGTTTGTCCTGTGGTCAGAGTGTGAGGTGCGTAGCCTGTGCACACATAGACGCAGATAAGTCAAACTAGAGGGGACCTGCCGATCACCCATAGCGTAGAGAGCAGATCCCATGCACGCGTTGGGAGAAACTAGAGACAGGGCCTGCTCCGAAAACCCAGAAAGGAATGGTGGTCGATTTTGACTGGTTGAGTTAGAATAACAGTAGACTTCGAAGTGACACATTAGAGTGGTCAGAGAAATCATAACAGCTTTATTGAATTAAATCAAAAGTACAAGAGGAGTACATATCTTAGTAGTTAAGCATAGAAACGCCTAAGCTTGTCGATGTGCCATGAATTGGGTACGTCTGTACCATTCAGATGAGCTAACCTATAAGACGTTGGTCTTGTAACTTCCTTGACCATGAAGGGCCCTTCCCATGGAGTCGCGAGTTTGTGAACACCAGCCTGATTCGTTTTCCACTTCAGGACCAGGTCCCCGACCATGAAGGACCACTCCTTAACATTCTTGTTGTAGTACCTATGCAAAACAGCAAGGTATTTGGTTGTACGTACGCAAGAATCGAGCCGCTTCTCTTCTGCACTATTCACTTCTAGCTCCCTCGCTTCATTGGCCTTGTCCTCGTCGAAGTTCTCTACCCGTGCTGATCTAAAGGCTATATCTGCTAGGAGCACTGCCTCAGCAACATAAACCATGAAGTATGGTGATACGCCGGTATTGTGACTGGGCTGGGTTCTAAGGCCCCAGACCACGGCTGGTAACTCTTTGAGCCATCTTCCAGGAGCTTTGTTGTTTTCTCTGTACATCCTCTTCTTAAGTGCGTCCAAGATCATACCGTTTGCCTGCTCAACCTGTCCATTAGCTCTAGGGTGTGCCACCGAGACGTATTTTACCACTATGCTCCTTTCATCGTAGAAGTCCCAAAAATCGTTCCCAGTGAACTGAGTACCCAGATCAGTGATGATGCTGTTGGGTATGCCGAAGCAGTGGATGACCTGGTCGATGAACATGATAGCTTTTTCTGAAGATGCCTGTACTAGAGGCATGTACTCTATCCACTTAGAAAGTTTGTTGATCAGCACAAAGACACATGTAAATTTCCTAGGTGCTAGCTTGAAGGGCCTGATCATATCTAGTCCCCAGCATGCAAAAGGCCAAGAGGCTGGTATTGTCTGAATCTTGTGTGCTGGTACGTGGACTCTTTTGGCGAAGAACTGATAACCCTCAAAATGGTGGACTAGCTTCTCTGCATCGGCTACAGCTGACGGCCAATAAAACCCTGCTCGGAAGGCTTTGCCAACCAGTGTTCTGGAAGCCGCGTGGTTACCGCAGGAGCCAGAGTGGATTTGGTCTAGGAGATGTTCGCCATCCTCCTGGGTTATACACTTCAACAAGATTTCCTCCTTTGCGTTCTTGCGCCACAATTTGCCATCGACGAACAGATACTACTTACTGTGCCGCATCAGGCGTTTGTTTTTTGTCCGATCGGTGTAACCGCTACCATCTGTTAGGTACTTGATGAAAGGTACTCTCCAATCAGGCTTCTTAGTGATCGGAGGTGGTTCGATGGTGTTTGACGCCGGAACCGTAGCCACCAAAAGCTTGTCTAGAGGCTTGTAGACTGTGGGATCTTCCTCTTCGATGGAAGGCGCGAGCAAGTCTTGAACAAATATGCCATGTGGGACTTTAGCTCGGGATGATCCTAACTTTGATAGCGCATCTACTGCTTGATTTTTGTCCTAGACCACATGTGTGTACTCGATGCCGTAGAACTTGCCTTCCAGCTTTTTGATTGATTTGCAGTATGCATCCATCTTTTCACTGGTCGTGTCCTAGTCCTTGTTGAGCTGGTTGATGACCAGAGCCGAGTCTTCGTAGACATAGAGACATTTGACACCGAGCTCGACCACAATGCGCAAACCATGTAGGCATGCTTCGTACTCGGCGGCATTATTAGATGCTGGGAAATGAATCCTAAGGACATACCGGAGCTGCTCCTTGGATGGTGACACAAAAAGGACTCCTGCTCCTGCACCGTCGATGTTGAGAGAGCCATCGAAATACATCTTCCAATACTCATCGGGCCCCTGAGAGGCAGGTGTGCTTAAGTCTGTCCACTCGACGATGAAATCGATAAGTGGCTGAGAGTTGATTGTATTTTGGCTTGCAAATTCCAACGAGAAAGGGCATAACTCCATTGCCCATTTGACGATGCACCCATTCGCATCGTTGTTGCTAATGATGTCTCACAGAGGGTACTCAGTCATGACCACCACACAGTATCCGTCGAAGTAATATTGTTGATGAAAGCTTGCTTGAGCTCTTGCCAAGAATCGAAGTAGTTCACTGGCAAGCTGACCAGCCATTGGTGACCTGCATGACCGACAACGACTGGGAAGTAGTTAGACATGACATGCTCGTCAGCCATGGCTGATATGCATGTGGTTTCATAGAGCATGACCCATAATTCGGGGTTCTCCTTGCCATCGTACTTCTGAGGTTTTTCGAGCTTGAAGTTCTTAGGACATATGACTTGGTGAAGATGCAGAGTAAACTGCTTCAAACCCAGAGGGCCATGGGCAGTATCATATTCCATATGGCGATAGCTTTCGTGGGATGCACGATTGTTGGCTCTTTGGTTGATGCGATCGTGCAAATCGCATT
Source organism: Miscanthus floridulus (assembly GCF_019320115.1). Lineage (NCBI taxonomy): Eukaryota > Viridiplantae > Streptophyta > Magnoliopsida > Poales > Poaceae > Miscanthus > Miscanthus floridulus. Next base: position 49,425,859 of record NC_089595.1, on the reverse strand, counting down.
CTCCGAGGTAATGGCAGAGATCGTTATTGCCATCATGGCGATCTCAGTTGCCCCCCTAATTAACCCTGTGACCGTGGTTATCATGGTGATTATCGTGGTTGTCTTGGCAGTTGTCATCTCGAAAGTCGCGACGGTTGTCATCCCAACAGCGGTTGTCATCCCGACCACCATCATGGCCACCGTTTCTGCCTTGACAGTTATCTGATGGGTCATTGTTGCGCAAGCCACGTTGGTTGGGTGGCTGTGAGCGACTTGAGTACTGGTGGCTGTGGCTTGATTCAACTGACACGGATGGAGCCCGGGCTTGATTTACAATTTCTGCGGTCTGGGCCATAGCAGCCGTCAGGTAAGCTTGTATATCATCACGAACTACCTGAGTTTCCGAGGTATTGGGTAGTCGTTGCATTATCGCCATAGCAATGGCTACGTTGGCGCTTGGAGTTCTAAAGACCTGCTTGTCCCCCACCCTATCAAAGGCATTGTTAAGATCGCATGGCTGGACCCTTATACGTTGGGCCTCCTCTTCCGCCTCGGCTTTGATTTGTCGGCCATTAAATCGATCAATATTGCGTGCTTCGTGTGCCAGCCTTTCTTGTTCTGTCTCGCCGACTACTGGTGGTTCATCATTACTAACAACGTTGATCAAGTCTCCTCACCTTGGTGGGAAGGATGGGAATCGTGATTATCCTGGGGCGTGGTCTAGGATATCCAGATTGTATTCGACGCCTTCATCATCGTGATTCTAGAGCTCGGTGCAAATAGAGGCATTAGATGCGGTATCGGACGAAGAGCTTGACCCACCCTCTTGAACTATGTGGACCGATCCTTCTTGATAATCCTCAATCCAGATCATGTTGACAAAGTTGCGTGGCTCTGGCCGAGGTCAAAGTATAAAACACATATTCGAGCAGCGTTGTATATTGTATGCATAGTTGGAGGTAGCGTTTTGCAGGCCATAGGGCTGGGCCTAGTAGTTCTCCGTTGAGGCTTCGTACTCGGTGAGCCAGAGACCCATCGCAGAGGCTGGCCGACGACGAGCGGAGCGCCCTTCAGGAGTAGATATGACCACGAGATCTGTACCGAGTCATGCAGGATGACTGGCCTGAGCTGGTCGGGTAGATCTGTTGTGGGTAGCGGTTACCTGCTCATTAGGTTGACTTTGAACTGAACTTACTAGAGCTAGGGTTTCAGCAAGTTGGGTGCCGACCCAATCAATATAGTCGAGCAGGTCGGTGTTGTCGATCTGCTTCCCTTTGTAGCGGGGAAGCGGACGATGGGTTGTCAGTGTGGTTGAAGGCGATGCGGACGTGGTCGGAGCCAGATCCACTGTGGTCAAAGCTAGATCCATCGTGGTCGGAGCCGGGTCCACCGTGGTCGGAGCTAGATCCACCATGGTCGGAGTCGTAGCCGATGCAGGTGAAGTAGTGGTCGATGCGGATTGAGTCCGCGCCTCCTCCGTGATTATGGCGATGAAGTCGTCGGAGCTAGTGGTCTAGGTGATCTGGCCAACGGTGAACGTGAGGCCGTTCGGTGTAGCCACGGAGCCAGAGATGATGACCATCTTGTTTGCTTGGAGAGCAGTACGCACACCCCCTACCTGGCACGCCACTGTCGACGAAATATGGTCGGCAGTCTACCTAGGGGTATGCCCAAGATAGTAGATTATTGGCAGACAGATGCGCAAGCCACAAACAAGACGGTGACGCAAGACAGACACGAGGTTTTATCCAGGTTCGGCCGCCACGAAGGCGTAATACCTATGTCCTGCATCTGATTGTATTGCTGTATGTCAATGAGAGATGTTTTTAGAGGGGTCCCCTGCCCGCCTTATATAGTCCAGGGGACAGGGTTACAGATCTGGAAACTAATCCTAGCTAGTTACAATTGCCATAGGTGGCCGAACAAGGATTCCTATTCTAACCGACCAGGATCTTGCTTGTTCTCCAAATCTGCCTTGACTCCTTGCGCGGGACTTCGAACAGGTTGTCCAGGCCACGCGTCATCTTTTAGTGGACCGAACCCCCTGATCCGGGCTGGCCCAAGCCTAGCCATAAGGGTATAGGGGTTAATACCCCCACAGCTACAGCGTTGGTCACCCCTCCCCCTCCCAATCAATTTTAGCCGTCCGTTTTTAGATCTGTGGCCCAGATTAAAAGATACCCTTTCACTGGTATTTTTATTAAAGAGCCCCTCGGTTTCTTCCAAATATAACCCACGATCCATTGCGTATTTCACAGCTTACACTTTCTTCTTTTAAAAGTGTATTTTATTTAGTTGACTTCAAAAATACATTTTCACCTATTTATAGTTTTGCCACTAATTTTGTTTTAGCCATAACTTCTTCGTTTTAACTCCGATTTGACCCGTTCAACTTGTGTTAAGTTCGTAATTTTGTAACCTACATGTTCATACTACTGTTAGATATGTTTTCAACTTTTACAATTCGAGGTTAGATTTAATCTATTATTTTAATAAAGGAAATCTTGTTTATTTCATATCTTCTGCGTTTTAGCTCCGTTTTGACCCATTCAAGTTGCGTTAGATTCAAAGCAATGAGATCTACACATTAGTAACAGTGGTTACCATATTACTATTTCTGAAATTTCATGGTTTAAATCATATCTTGATTAATAATTATGCAACTGGGTTTTGTAAATAAAATATGATTTGTTTTACTTTAGTTTTATAATTTGAATCTAAATTTGAATTAATTCAATTTATATAAGATTTTATATAGTTAAAATAAATGAAGCTTATAGTTTTCTTTTCCGTGTATAAAGCAGATCTCTCAGTAGTTGTATCTTTTCAACCGTAGCTCCGATTAGAGTGCTTCTTGCGACTATGTGTTCGTAGCGATGCGTAGAATCGTGTTTCAAACTCTTTTACTTATTTTTCTATGATTGGTGTACTGTTCTAAATTAGTTCTATTATTTGCTTCGTATTTGTTATGATTACGTCTAGTCGGTGAGATATACGTGGTGATCAAGAAGAAGAAGAACATTGAAGATTAAAGCTTACTAAAGGATCAGTGTTTTAAGGCAAGTATAGCATGGGACCATCCTTGTTACCTATTCACCTTTAATCACTAAATTCATATTGCACGTGTCTGCCTTGTTGCCAATAAGGATATCCTAGATATTTGATATCTTGTACCTTGACACCTATGGGATATGCATTGGGTAGCTTTGCTAGTGCTCAACTACAACCATGATCTTGTAACTTGACTAATGGTATATGCAATAAACACTAAAAGATGTTTTTAGCAACATGGAACAAGGGGGCTAGAGCATTGGACTATTTTTATGGTGCTCTAGATTCCTCTCCCTAAGGACTTATCTATAAGTGATCATCTGGGACTTACAGTACAACTGTGAGGGCTATATGGCTCTGGCTTTAGCTCAATATGAGGACCTTTTCAAGCTTGTTAGTGGTTACCTTTATGGTGCAAGAGGGGCTCCGGTTTGTATGATCTTGGCCTACCAAGACGGTGCACTTTGGTTTCTTTGTATTTTGTTAGTCACTCCTTGGAGGTGGGTTCATGCTTACTGATGGGGAAACCTTAGCGGCCCTAACTTGTTAGACGAACCTTTGAAAGACTTCATAGTGAACCCCACCGACCTTCCTTGGTAGTGGGTCAAGAGGCCCATGACCTCAGGTGAAAGGGTAAATCACAACTCACAGAGAAAGTGTACAGCCTCTATAGAGTGTAAAACAGGTATATCAGCCGTGCTCATGGTCACGAGCAGCCTTGGAACCCTTACGAAATAGATGATCACTAATTTTTAATGATGATGAACACGGATGATACTAATGATAAAGATGCTCACTAATGATTATTGTTTATGCTATTCATTATTCATGTTTACCTGATCATGTGTTTATGGGCTTGTGATGAACTTGTTGCCTCCCAATTTCTAAAAGATGATTCATTAAAAGCTAACCGCAGTTAAACCAGTATCAGCCTTTTCGGCGTCATGAACCCCATGTTATATTTGTTGAGTACGACATGTACTTACGCTTGCTTTATTTTTTTTAATTATTTAGATAAAAATCCTGGATGGGTACCAGATTGCTAGAGTTTGGTGGAATTAGGTTTGTGATCAACCAGTCAGTTGTCCCTATGGATTTGAAGTCTTCACCTGAAGATTGAAGTTGTCTTTCCGATGTCTATACCCTGAGGTTATGTTCCTTATACTAATACATTATGTATTTAAGCATTGTTTATCGATATTACCCTTATTTGTAGCTATATGTGAGATTTTGACTTTCTAGGCTCACATATGGTGTGTATCTGGTTTTGCCCTTAAAACCGGGTGCTACATTACCATGTCACTATTTCTAAAATTTCATGGTTTAAATTCTAATTTGAATAATAATTATGCAACTGGGTTTTATAAATAAAATATGATTTGTTTTACTTTAGTATTATAATTCAAACTTAAATTTGACTAAATTTATATTATCTATAAAATGTCTTATATATGTTTTTATATAATTAAAACACATGAAGCTAATAGTTTTATGAGTAGATATCTCGGTAGTTGTATCTTTTTCACCGTTGCTTCGATTAGAGTGCTTTTCGCGTCTGTGTTCGTAGCGAGACGTAGATTCGTTTTACAAACTTTCCATCTTGATGTTATGTTTCATGTACTATTCTAATTTAGATCTATTGTTTGCTTCATGTATGATTACATGGATGCTTGTGTGGTGCTTTATGATCTTGTCCAATTTGTGAGTTATACGTGGTGAATCAAGAATCAGATCTTTGAAGTTTTGGACTTGAAGAATGATCTAAGTTTAAGGCAAGTATAGCATGGGATCTTCCTTGTTGTCCTATACACCTTTAATCATTTAATTCATGCTGCATGTGTCTACCTTATCTGCCATTAAGGATTTCCTAGTACTTTGTTATCCTTTACCTTGATACCTTTGGGTTATTGCATTGGGTAATATGATGCTAATGCTCAACTACAACCATGATCTTGTAACTTGACTAATGGTATATGCAATAAACATTAAAAGATGCTTTTTAGCAACATGGAACAAGGGGGCAAGAGCATTAGGTTTTTTTTATGGTGCTCTACATTTCTCTCACTAAGGACTTATCTGTAAGTGATCATCTGGGACTTACAGTACAATTGTGAGGGCTATATGGCTCTAGCTTTAGCTCAGTATGAGGACCTTTTCTAGCTTGGTAGTGGTTACCTTTGTTGGCGTAAGAATGGCTTGACGAATCGGGTATAGTGCAGCCTCTGTCCCCTTGAGTATAGGCTGCGCGTCATTGTGCCATCGGGAAGGGGGGCTCTATATCTGTTTGCTAAGTGAATCTAATGGGCCTAACTTGTTACACGAACCTTCAAAAGGCTTCATAGTGAATCCTACCTACATTCCTTGGGAGTGGGTCAAGAGGGTTGCGACCTTGGGCAAAAGGGTAAATCACGACTCACAGTGAAAGTGTACAACCTCTACAGAGTGTAAAACTAGTATATCAACCTTGCTCACGGTCATGAGCGGCCTTGGAATATCTACAGAATAGATGATGAACACTAATGATATGACGATAAAGATGCTCACTAACAATTACTATTTATGCTATTCATTATTCATGTTACCTGATCATGTGTTTATATGGGCTTGTGAATAAACTTGTTGCTACTCAATTGCTAAAATCATGACTCATTAAAAGCTAATCGCAGTTAAATCAGTGTCAGCCTTTTGAGCCTCATGAACCCCATGTTATATTTGTTGAGTATGACATGTACTTACGCTTGCTTTATATTTTTCAAATATTTGGATAAAAATCCTAGATGGGTACCATATTTCTAGAGTTTGGATGAATTAGGCTTGTGATCAACCAGTCAGTTGTCCTTGTGGAATTGGAGTCTTCACCTGAAGATCGGAGTTGTCTTTCCACTCTTTGCTATCTAAGGTTACATTCTTTATACTAATATGCTATGTATTTAAGCATTGTCTTTTGATATTACCCTTATTTGTAGCTATATGTGAGATTTGACTTCTGAGGCTCACATATGGTGTATATCTGGTTTTGTTCTTAAAATTGGGTGCTACAAAGTGGTATTAGAGCAATGCTGATTGTAGGACGCAAGCCTAGTAGAAACATGTCATTCTAAGGTTTAGAAGTTGCTACAAAAACCCTTGCTCTATGAACCTTGATATTTTCTTCTCTACTATATCTCTACCCTTGTTATTCATCTCTACCTTGGTGCTTATTTTAAAGTCTTGGTTCTCATATTCACTCCTTTGATTTGATATGCTTTTAGAATTGTTCCTCATCACCTTCTTACGTAATCTAAAGATGAGTCTTAGGATTGTTACCCCTAGTACAATAAAAATGATAGTATCACAAGTTGAGTCAATGATTGAGTGTGCACCTTTAGTGCTTTGTTGAATTGTCATTATGCTTATGATTGTTTTGAATCTTTGTAATGATTGCAATGATATTGTTGGGTGTTCCCATAATTTCATTTACTTTATAGGACTAAGGAATAAGGATCAGTGCAACAAATAGTTGGGTTATGGTTTTCTTCTGTTTCCTCTATCCTATCTTTTTGGAGCAACCTACACTCTTTGGCTTATATCTGTATTCTTGGACAACCAAAAATCATGAGAAAATTCTAGACAACAGTATACTTTCTCTAAGCGCAAAAATCTAGAACTTCATAAGGCGATGTATTTGTGCTATGTTGGAACCTAGAATAGTTTCTGTTGTGTACCATTTTCAACCAAGTTAACTGCAGAATTTGGAAAAGTGTTCTATAAGGAATTTGTGGAGAATTTTATAAGCTTTCCAACGGTATAAGCTACAACTTTATTGGATTAACAGAATGAGAGTTAAAGCTTTGTTACTGTGCTGTTGTTTTTCTGCTCGCGAGGAACTTCATATTTCTTGTTATGGCCCCTACATGAGAGTTCCTTTGTGATGTCAGGATGTCCTTATGCTAGTTAATCCGTCTAGAAGAAGGTGCAAGCTACCATGTTGATCTTTTCTTAAGGGGGTAGCCAAATGGAAGAATTTGTAAGATGAAGTATCATACGTTCTAGTTTGCACAGTGGAAACATGGTGCTACTCAAAGATGTGAGAGAAACTCAGTTTTAATGAGGTTTAGTTAGAGGTTCAAGGGAGGTTTAACCAAGATCATCAAGATATTGGTAGAGCTACTAGAGAAGTTTTAAGTTAGTTGGATCAAAAGACCTCAGCTAAGTGTTTGAAGGAGTCCAAGAAGAGGTTGAAGTAAAACCTATGTATTAGCTTTGCCAGATCCGAATGAGAGCTTCATATCCACAGTGATGCACCTTGTCAAGGTGTGGGATGTGTCCTTATATGAGAAGAAAAGTAGTGGCTTGTTCATTAAGTCAACTAAGGAAGCGTGAGTTAAACTACCTAACATGTTATCTAGAGTTATTGATTGTGGAGCATGGAAGTAATATCTTCTTGGAAGTAAAAGTGACATATAGGAGGATCATAAGAGTCTACAGGACATCTTCACTAAGTTGGTCTTGAGCTTGTGATATCCTCATTGGAATGAAATTGGTTATGACATGGAAAAGTGCTATTACTTCAAGGAGCAAAGTCATGGCCGATGCCCTTAGCAATGGAGAGTCATGCTAAGAAGGTTCGGATGACACCATGGACTAAGAGTTATCGAGCAACTTAACTAGAATCCTTAAATGTTTTAAAGATTGGTAGTAGAATCCCCTTCTAACCAAGAGAATCATTAGGCTTTGTTGGAAGGTGGATATTTTAAGGCAGAGAATTGGTATTATAGGAAAGGTGGCCTAGTGATTGGAGTTACCTAAGTATCATTTGGAGTATCTATTAGAACATTGGAATCAGTTTAGCAAGATACTTGGAGTAAGGTCAACAGGTATGCAAAGTAAAGTGGGATCCTTATCAAGACGATGAAACTACACGCGGAAGTAAAGAAGAGTCTAAAAATAGAGTAAAACCTATCTCCAAGTTGACGTCTTCTGAATCTCGGGGACGAGATTCATCTTAAGGGGTGTAGAATTATAACACCCTAAAATTTGCCTCTTTTGAAAATAGGTTTAAAATGATTTATTTTTGAATTTTTTTTCTTTTGCTTTCTCAGATATTTCATAAAACGGACTCTCTATAGATCCCCACCAGTGATCAATTCTCGCATGAATAGCTAACGATCCGGTAAGTCCAACATTGATTCCTTCGGACGTGTCAATTGGACAAATACGCCCATAGTGACTCGAATGAATATCTCGGCTCCAAAAACTTGCAGTTCTCCCCGTCAATCCTCCAGGACCCAAACAACTCACTTTTCGCCCATGAACTGTTTGTGTCAATGGATTGGTTTGATAAAAAACTTGAGCTAAGGGGTATGTGCCAAAACTCAGAAAATATAGGAAAATAAAATTTTTCATTTAATTAAAATACAACATAAGCTTTAGCAACATGGTTGTGCATACATGTCGGTGCATTTGATTTATTATAATGAGTGGTTAAATCCAAAATTCAAAATGAGTTTAAAATGCTTTTGAAAAATAAATTAAAAATTGCTTTGAAATAAAAGAGAATTGGGAAATGAAAGAATTTAAAAAGTTATAAGTTTTATTTTTGAAAGCCTACTAAAATTTTCCATTTGTATTCGAATTGAAAAGAATATTTGAATTAATATTTAACTTGATCTGGTTCAAAGGAATTTAAACCATATTCGAATTTGATTTGATTCACATTTCAATTTGGGTTTGAAAACAAAATAGCAAAGGGATTCTTTGTTTTTTCCTTCCTACCCGGCATCTGGCCTAGCTTGTTTTTCTCGCAAGCCAGTTCTCCTCCCATCGGCCCGCCTTCTCCCTTCTCTTTCTCCCTTCTCCACCGTAGGCCCAACTCCTCCCTCCACGCAGGCCCACTGTTTCTCCTCCTCTGCTATTTCCCGCGTGGGTCGAGTTGGTCCAAATGCTTTTCTCCCGCAGCGGCCCGTCTAGCGGCTAGTTTCACAGCTCAGCAGCCCGTAGCGTGCTGCACTCCTCTTTCCGCCCCTTTCCCGCTGACAGCCTAGCCCCACTCATCAGGTCGGTCTCCTACCTCGTCACGACATAGAATTCCGCTGCTGCCATCGAGGCCGCGTCCGTGCTACCCCCGTCCTCCGCCGATGCCATGCGCCCCAAGATGCGCTAGCCTCTTAAATAGCAAGCCCCGCACTGAGCCACCTACCCCACGCCCTATCCCGCATAGCCCTCGCCCTGAGTCAGCCCAGCGCTGTTGCTCGGATCCCAACAATGGAGCATGATGCCGCCGAGTTGCCTCCGTGCTTTCTCCGCCGTTGGGAACCCTCTAGGTGAGCTCGCCTCAAGCTCCTCTCTCCTCCTGTGTCTTCTCTGTCAAAAATCGTGCACCATAGGTCGTTTTTGAGTTTCACCACCGAGCTCTCTCGCTGGCCAAGGCGTGCCACCATGCCAGCTTTACTATTTTGGCGGCCAGCGCCGATCTTAAATCAAGAGCCAGGATTAGATCATACCCCTTCGCTGGCGTTTTTGCAAAAAGGCCATTACAATTAATTGAGTCCCAACCTGCCGTCCCTAATTTCTTTTAAAGAGCCCTCTAGTTTTCTGTTTTCAAACCCGCGGTCCAAAGTGTATTTTCAGGATGCGTTTTCATCTGTGGAAAGCGTAGTTTTGTCGGTTTGGACCCAAAATACGTTTTCACTTATTTACAGATTTGCCACTAATTTGTTTTAGCCATAACTTCTCTGTTTTAACTCCGTTTTGACCCGTTCAACTTGCGTTAGGTTCATAATTTCATAATCTATATGTTCATACTACTGGTAGATATGTTTTCAATTTTTAAAATTCAAGGTTAGATTTAATCTATTATTTTAATAAAGGAAAATTTAGTTAAAATCATATCTTCTATGTTTTAGATCCGAATTGACTCGTTCAAGTTGTGTTAGATTCATTGCAACAAGATCTACACGTTAGTAATAGTGGTTACCATGTCACTATTTCTGAAATTTTATGGTTTAAATTCTAATTTGAATAATAATTATGCAGCTGGGTTTTATAAATAAAATATGATTTGTTTTACTTTAGTATTATAATTTGAACTTAAATTTGACTTAATTTATATTATCTATAAAATATCTTATATATGTTTTTAGATAATTAAAACAGATGAAGCTAATAGTTTTATGCGTAGATCTCTCGGTAGTTGTATGTTTTTTACCGTTGCTCCGATTAGAGTGCTTTCCACGTCTGTGTGTTCGTAGTGAGATGTAGATTTGTTTTACAAACTTTTCATCTTGATTTTATGTTTGGTGTACTGTTCTAATTTAGATCTATTGTTTGCTTCGTGTATGATTGTATGGATGCTTGTGTGGTGCTTTATGATCTTGTCCAGTTGGTGAGTTATACGTGGTGAATTAAGAAGTAGATCTTTGAAGTTTTGGACATGAAAGAAGGATCTAAGTTTAAGGCAAGTATAGCATGGGATCTTCCTTGTTGTCCTATACACCTTTAATCATTTAATTCATGCTGCATGTGTCTACCTTGACTGCCACTAAGGATTTCCTAGTACTTTGTTATCCTGTACCTTGTTACCTTTGGGTTATTGCATTGGGTAGTATGATGCATGTGCTCAACTACAACCATGATCTTGTAACTTGACTAATAGTATATGCAATAAACATTAAAAGATGCTTTTTAGCAATATGGAACAAGGGGGCAAGAGCATTGGTTTTTTTTATGGTGCTCTAGATTCCTCTCCCTAAGGACTTATCTATAAGTGATCATCTGGGACTTACAGTACAACTATGAGGGCTATGTGGCTCTGGCTTTAGCTCAGTATGAGGTCCTTTTCTAGCTTGTTGGTGGTTACCTTTGTTGGTGTAAGAATGGCTTGATGAATCGGGTATAGTGCGGCCTCTGTCCCCTTGAGTATATGCAGCGTGTCATTGTGCCATCGGGAAGGGGGGCTCTATATCTGTTTGCCGAGTGAATCTAATGGCCCTAACTTGTTAGATGAACCTTTGAAAGGCTTCATAGTGAACCTTGCTGACCTTCCTTGGTAGTGGGTCAAGAGGCTCATGACCTCGGGCAAAAGGGTAAATCATGACTCACAGTGAAAGTGTACAAGCTCTGTAGAGTGTAAAACTGGTATATCAGCTATGCTCACGGTCACGAGCATCCTTGGAACATTTACGGAATAGATGATGAACACTAATGATATGATGATAAAGATGCTCACTAATGATTCCTGTTTATGCTATTCATTATTGATGTTTACATGATCATGTGTTTATATGGGCTTGTGAATAAACTTGTTGCTACTCAATTGCTAAAATCATGACTCATTAAAAGCTAATCATAGTTAAACCAGTGTCAGCCTTTTGAGCCTCATGAACCCCGTGTTATATTGGTTGAGTATGACATGTACTTACGCTTGCTTTATATTTTTCAAATATTTGGATAAAAATCCCAGATGGATACCAGATTGCTAGAGTTTGGAGGAATTAGGCTTGTGATCAACTAGTCAGTTGTCCTTGTGGAATTGGAGTCTTCACCTGAAGATCGGAGTTGTCTTTCTGCTGTTTGCTTTCTAAGATTACATTCTTTATACTAATACGCTATGTATTTAAGCATTGTCTTTTGATATTACCCTTATTTATTGCTACATGTGAGATTTGACTTTCTGGGCTCACATATGGTGTGTATCTAGTTTTGTTCTTAAAACCGGGTGCTACATGCATCCACCCACAGATAACACAGCCCTTCTTAACTGGAGAAGCCATGATTTCCAACTCTTTGTCTAGTTCATTTTCTTGACCAGCTCCTTGGTTGAGCGCTTGTGCAGTAGGCATTTGGTACAGCTATAGTAGGAGCTAGAGTAGAAGCTCTCTCTAGAGCCACACCAAAAAAGAGCTCTTAATATTATAGATAGTAGTTATTGAGCATCCTACAATATAAGTTCAATATTAACCTAGCCACCCAGGCCATAGAAACTGAATCGACCGACAATCAATTGTTTGTTTCATGAATATGTTACTAAACATTATTATGCATTTACTCATGTTGGACTCAGAAGTCCTGCATCATGCTGTCCATGCACTTATCAATAACCAAAACAATAAACTGAAACACCTTATTTGGTTGTGATTGTAGTATTCCTATTTAACAGTTTTGCTCTTTTGTAGATAATGAAACACTTCCTAGAGCCAAGAATGAATGTGTCGGGGGCCTAATATCGGGGTACCCAATGAGGTGGAACTAATAAACATCGAACGTTGACGCTTCTAGTCAGACAAGAGCACTACTACGCTTCTTGCCCGAATGACGGAAGATTGGCTCTGCCTCACCCGACCCTTGAGGGCTGGCTCCGCTTCACCCGACCCCCGAGGGCTGGCTCTGCCTCGCTCAGCCCTCGAGGGCTGGCTCTGCCTCACTCGGCCCCTAAGGGCTGGCTCCGCCTCACCTAGCATTTGGGGGCGGGCTCCGCCTTGCCCGACGGTCGAGGGTAGACTCCACCTCACCCAACAAGTATGCCCTACACCTTCATAAGGATGAGCACAGGGTATAACATGACATTCGAGTCAACTGCATACCGAGGACCATGTCCTGCATGCCTGTAGGAAGGTACCATCAGGATACGATGGGATGGGCGCTTTAGACCATTCCAGCATTGCAGAGTCCAAATAGTGTTGTAGGCACCACCTTCAGCCCTCAGACATGGAACCCAACACAGGCATACGACAACCACCACGGTCTAGGAAGAGACTCCCACCCTCTACAGTAACGGATGTACTATCACCACACCATGGTCCAAAAGGAACAACACCCGCTCGATGACCCCTTGGGCCCACCACTCCGATCAGAGCACTCATTTTAGCCTCTAGCCACCTCCGAATGCCCTTTCTAATCGGAAGGCCTTGCCCAAAGCACTACTTCCGACTCTGACCCCACGTCTCTTTGATCGGGGCTCATAGGAACTAGAAGACGTGCGGAGAAAGGCAAGGCAAGGCTCACAAGTCAAAACCACTGCACTAGAGACCATACCCTACGTGGAGCAGTACTCTGCAACCACCCTGACATTCTATAGTGACATCGACAGTATTGTAGGCGCCTACCATTATCTGGTACCCACTGGTGTGGGCAACAGGGCTCAATAGATGTGGACAACAAGGCTCGGTAGCATACACACCCTTTCCCTCTCACTTGTAAAGCTGTCCCCTTTATCTATAAAAAGGGGTGTGCTTCCTCCAACAAGGGGACTGACTCTTGATGAATAAGTTGAACACACACGACATGACATACATAGCTGAGTAGCGACCAAGCTCTTGGCAACCTTTTCGATCATTCCATCAAAGACTTGGGACTTGTCCATCTCTTGACTGTTTTGTACCCCTACTACAAACCCTTTTTTGGTGCTAATAACACAAGCAGCAACAGACTGGACGTAGGGACATTCGGCCCAAACCAGTATAAACCTTGTCTCCTTTAGCGCACCACCCGGGCCTAACGCGCATCAATTCTAAAATCACTAGCTGGTGTTTGTTTGAAACAACGATAGTTGGTGCGACAGGTAGGGGCCTTTGCGCGTTCCAAATCAGGACTCAGATGGATAACCACGCAATCAGCTAGATCCTAGGCACACACGTGCGTTTCGATGAACTAGACTTCATTGTCACACTAGGAGAGTTGGCGCTGGACCACGCGGCCATCTAGTCTCCTCCATCTGCCAACTTCAGCTACCGAAGGCTTGAGGGCCAGTTGGGCGTCTCCCTTGGACCCCAGCCATCCAGGGAGGCCCCACACCGCATCACCCTCTCTCTAGAATGCTCCACACAGCATGCCTCGATGGCATTTCCATTCGGTCTCTGCAACACTACGGCGATCATAAGCCACCTTGTGGCCCAGCGCGCGATCCCGTTTCCCATGAACAACAAGTTCATGGGGATGATCGAAAGCATCACTAAATCCCTCCATGGCCTCCTCACGGAGGGCCCGAGGTCAGACTCTGGTTCTGACTCTGGTAGGGGGAGCCATCATCCCTCCTAGGAATGCTTCATGGCAGAAACCTCCGAGGGACACATCAAAAGCGCCTCCGAGGAGGAGGTCACCCCAGTAGGCAACCTCGGCGATGGAGCCAAAGGGGGAGTAGCCTCCCCACCTCATGTAGGGGTGGAGCAGTTAGAAGCCTGAAAATGGGAAATAGACGAAACCGGACAGCAGCTTGTTTGGGAGTATAAGAAGATCGATGAGGAGATCAGGCGCCGTGGAGATGGAGGGCATGCACGCGTCGTGGCCCACAACGTGAACCAAAGGATCATCACTGACGATGAAACCCTCCCCCACTTTGCTCGTGCGAGCTAGAACATTGTCGCCACGATAGCCCTACTTCATGGCCTTCCAAAGGCCGCGATGCCCGAGGATCGCTGGGTCCACCGAGAGATTCGCATGCTACTTGAGCGTGCGGCAGCACAGCAAGCAGAGAGATCGATGTCTTGGCGACACGAGCCTGATGCTAGCCAACATACCCCCTCGGTGCGCCGTGCTAGGGACACATCGGTCCACCAGGCACCGCAAGGCGATGGGCAGTGCACCGCAATCTCGATGCATCAACATCTCGGCCACAACCGCGATGCACACAGCACCCTCGACACCCATAGACATGCCCATAGCGACCCAAGGGAAGGAGTCCACTATGGCTATCATCCTCGATGCGGTGGATGCTACGATAGCGGCGAGGACTGGAGCCCAAGCCCTAGCCTACCAGGCCCTCAAGCATTCGACTATCACATCCTCAACATTGCGTTCCCACCAAGGTATCGACCACCTACCAACATCCCTAAGTACTACAAGGAGACAAGCCCTGGACTTTGGCTTGAAGACTATTGGCTTGCTTGTCAAGCCGGTGGTGTGGATAATGATGACTTCATTATCCATAACCTTCCACTGTTCCTTGCCAACTCGGCACGAGCGTGGTTGGAGCACCTTCTGTCCGACGCCATCTAGGGTTGGGCGGACCTAAGGGAGATCTTTGTGGGGAACTTCTAGGGCACGTACAAATGTCTTGGGAACCCCTAGACCTTAAGAACTATCGCCAGAAGGCCAGCGAAACCCTCCACGGGTACATCTGGCGCTTCCCCGATAGTGCAACTTGCTCCCTAATGTCACCAACGCCGACATCATAGGAGCCTTCCTATCCGGGACAACATGTGAGTCTCTGGTTCACAAGCTGGGACACAAGGGCCCACGGACCACCAAAGAGCTCCTAGGCATCGCCACCAGCCATGCCTCAGGAGAGGAGGTGGTTGGAGCAATCTTTGATCATTTTGACAGCAAGGCAAGGCGGGATGAGGGTGCCAGCAAAGGCATCTCCAATAGTTCCACCAAAAGGAAAAACAAGAAGCAATGGCATGAGGACCCACTTGTGGCTATTGCTAACCGCAAGGGTGGTCAGAAGCCCATGGAGGGCGCTCCAAACCACTTTGAGAAAATGCTCGAGGGGCCATGCCTGAACCATGCCTTCCCTATAAAGCATCTGCTCAAGGACTACGGCCTCATGCACAAGTTCCTAGCTGGGAGCGCCAACAAGGGGGATCAGTGGAAGGAACCTACCCCCACCACCGATGACATCGAGGAGAAGGATGATAGCTTTCCAATGCCCAATGGCTGCCTCATGATCTTTGGAGGATCAATGGCCTACGACTCCAAATGTTGCCAGAAGGTCACACGCTGCCAAGTCTACATGGCGCAACCGGCCACACCTCTCTTCCTCTAATGGTCAGAGTTCGCCATAACCTTCAATCAAACCGACCATCCGAACACTATCCTACATCAGGGAAGGTATCCGCTTGTCGTTGACCCGATCATCAGCCCAAAGCGCCTCACCAAAGTTTTAATGGACGGAGGTAGTGGCCTCAACATCATGTACGCAAAGATGCTCAACATAATGGGTGTTGACCGAATGCACCTTCACCCAATCCGAGCGCCTTTCCACGATGTCATCCTTGAAAAGCAGGCCACGCCACTCAGACAGATCGAACTGCCAGTTACCTTTGGGGATCAGTCCAATTACAGGACTAAGACCCTCACCTTTGATGTGGTAGGGTTCCCTAGAACCTTCCATGCCATCTTGGGATGACCATGCTACACGAAGTTCATGACCATCCCCAACTACACATACCTCAAGCTGAAGATGCTAGGCCCACATGGGGTCATCACCGTCGGCACCTCCTTCCAACGGGCTTACGAGTGTGAAGTCGAGTGCTATGGCCATGCCACAGCAATCGTCGCCTCCAGGGAGGAGGTCATCGAAGAAGCACCCGACACAAAGAAATCATCGAGGTTGTTTGAATCGACAGAGGGCTCCAAAGAGGTCCTCATAGACCCTAGTAGCTCTAAGGGTAAAATGGTATGCATAGGTACCGCACTCGCCTCCGAATAGGAAAGCACGCTCCTCAACTTCATCCGCGACAACAAAGACATCTTTGCGTGAAAACCCTCAGATATGTCAGGCATCCCGTGGGAGGTCATCGAGCATACCTTGAAAATCCACCCAGGCTCCAAGCTAGTGAAACAACGTCTGCGCTGCTTCGACAAGGAAAAGCACAGGGCCATCGGTGAAGAGATAGCAAAACTACTTGCCGCCAGATTCATCAGGGAAGTTCACCACCCAGAGTGGTTAGCAAATCCTGTTCTTGTACGAAAGAAGAGTGGGAAATGGAGGATGTGTGTCAACTACACAGGTCTCAACAAGGCATGCCCAAAAGACCCATTTCCTTTACCACGCATCGACCAAATAGTCAATTCCACCTCAGGGTGTGAAACCCTCTGCTTCCTTGACGCGTACTCTGGCTACCACCAAATCACAATGAAAGAGTCCGACCAACTCGCGACGTCTTTTATCACCCTCTTCAGACCATTCTGCTACGTCTCAATGCCATTCGGTCTGAAAAACGCTGGGGCCACTTACTAGCACTGTATGCTCAATTGCTTCAGGGACCTCATCGGGTGGACCGTTGAGGTCTATGTCGATGACATCGTAGTTAAGTCCAAATGGGTTGACCACCTTGTCGCCGATCTTGAGCAAACCTTTGTGAAACTCTGGGCAAATTGCATCAAACTCAATCCTGAGAAATGCTGCTCGGCTTCATCGTCTCTGAGCATGGCATCGAAGCCAACCTAGAGAAAATCTTAGCCATCACAAGGATGGGTCCGATCCAAAACATAAAGGGGTTCAACGGGTCGCAAGGTGCCTCGACGCCCTCAGCCGATTCATCTCATGCCTCGGCGAATGAGGACTCCCCCTTTATCGACTCCTGAAGAAAGTCGACCACTTCGAGTGGACAGCCGAGGCCCAGGAGGCGCTTGACATGGTCAATCTACTTCTAACAAAGCCCCGGTCCTAGTCCCTCCAAGCGACAGAGAATCCCTCTTGCTATACATAGCGGCCACCACGCAATTGGTTAGCGCTTCCCTAGTAGTAGAACAGGAAGAAGAGGGGCACGCCCTCAAGGTCTAGTGCCTGATGTACTTCATCAGCGAGGTACTATCTGACTCCAAAACCCGCTACTCCCAAATCCAGAAGCTCCTATATGCCGTCCTCATCACCAAAAGAAAGCTACGCCATTACTTTGAGTCACACCCTGTGACAGTAGTGACATCATTCCCCCTTAGTGAGGTCATCCATAGCCAGGACACCATGACAAGAACCACAAAGTGGGCACTCGAGCTGATGGATCAAGGCATCGGGTATGCCCCTCAAATGGTGATCAAGTCCTAGGTGCTAGCTAACTTCATCGCAGAGTGGACCGAGGTCTAGATGCCACCAGTGGTCATCGATCAAGAGTGTTGGATGATGTATTTCGATGGGTCATTGATGAAGAAGGGTGCCGGCATGGGACTAGTCTTCGTATCACCCCTCAGGGTCCGCATGAGGTACATGATTCGGCTCCATTTTCCCTCATCAAATAATGTAGCCAAATACGAGGCACTCGTTAATGGCCTATGCATCGCCATCGAGCTAGGCATCCGACGCCTCGACATTTGGGGTGACTCTCAGCTAGTTGTTAACCAAGTCATGAAGGAGTCTAGCTGCCATGATGCCAAGATGGCTGTGTACTACCAAGAAGTCTGACGGCTGGAGGACAAGTTCGATAGCCTCAAACTTAATCATGTCCTGAGGCGCCTCAACGAGGCGGCCGACGCACTCGCTAAGGCGGCGTCCGGTGACAACAGGCATCTTCGCCAGCGACCGACATAAACCCTCGGTGTGCTATGAAGGGTCAGATCGGGCCAAGGATGGCCTGTCTGATCTAGCCCCGAGGGCTGACCCGCCGACTGCTCTGTCCGACCCCAAGGTCATGGAGCTTGAAGAGGGTCCGGCTCTAGAGCTCGACCCCCCGGACGACTAGAGAATGCCCTACCTCCACTACCTCCTCCGTGACACACTGCCAATGGATAGGACAGAAGCTCGATGGCTCGCACGTCGTGCCAAGTCCTTCATCCTTGTAGAGGGCAAACTCTATAGACGGAGCCACACTGAGATCCTGTAGCTCTGCATCCCTAGTGAAAAGGAAAGACTTTTACTGAGCAACATCCACGGTGGGGTCTGCAGTCACCATGCCACACCAAGGACCTTGGTTAGAAATGCATTCCGATAGGGCTTCTACTAGCCCACTATAGTAACCGACGCCGAGCAAATCGTACGCACCTGCGAAGGGTGTCAGTACTATGCTCGGCAAACTCACCTCCTAGCCCAAGCACTCCAGATGATCCCCATCACATGGCCCTTCATGGTCTAGGGGCTTGACCTAGTTGGGCCACTCAAAAAGGCGCCTAGGGGCTTCACCCACCTGCTTGTCACCATAGACAAGTTTACAAAATGGATCGAAGCTCGACCGATCTCCACGATCAAATCTGAGCAAGCTATATAGGAAGATTACCTAGGGGCTCGACGCTATTAGAAAGAGCTCTGCAGTGGCACTGGGCTCCATGGATGGACGATGGCTTCCTACAAGAGCTTGATAATACTGTGTGTGGTGTGAGCTACGTGGCAAAAAGAGGAAGGAAGGGAAGCATCGACGGATTCATCACCTTGACTCGAACCTCGGTAGCGGTGTCGTGAATGGCGGTGAAGTAGCTTGTGGTGCCTGCACCGGCAGCGTGTCTTCACGGACAAAGAGCTCCAGCGATGAGTACAAGAACAATGACGTACAGCTCAATGGGGGCAGCAATAGGCTTTCCTTAACACAAAGCTTGTCAGGGGTTTGCAGGTGGTGGGCACGGTTGTGGTGGTTGCAGGTCTGAGCTCGGCAAGACCATGATCAAGGCGGCGCAAAGCTAGTGCGAAAATGGTGGTAGGAAACATAGATGAAAAGGGGGCATGTTTTGGGACCTCCAAGTTTTATAGGACGTTAGATGCGGGAACCAAGCTGTATCCCACATGATCGAACGACGGTGGCAGGGGCTGCCATCAGACTAGAGTCCAATTGCTACACGGGATGTAGAAGAAGGATGCAGCTGACATACGGGTCTAGGCGTAGCTAGCTAGCTGGGCTTGCGCAGCAGCTGCTAGGTAACTTCGGCCAGCTGAGGGAAAAAGGCCACTTGGGCTGAAATGAGTAGAGGATGGAGGATTCTCTTTTTATTTCAAATCCTTTTTAAATCATAGTTTGAATCATTTTGTATTTTGGTCAAAACCACACATTACAAAAATATAAATGCACTAGCATGTATGCACAACAATTGTGATAGAACCACCCAATTCATACAAGCTCAAGTACGGCTATCCCCGTTTAACATGTTGAAGCGCACATACCTTCACTTATATAAACCCGGTAGTCCATCGAGTGTCATGAAGGACCTCGGTAAATTAACATCACAACCAAGATCGCACAATTAAGCAAATGCACATCATATACATGGAGTTGCAGTGGAATAATGTTTACAATGAGTTCACAAATAATAATAAAAGTTTGGGTTTCAAAACCAATTAGTGAAAACAACATAGCTTTTAAATGATTACAATAATATAAGTTCCAAATACGTTGCTAGCATATGTGACATCCTCTGACAAAAGCATATAGATAAGAACAATATATAGAGTTGTCGAGCCCACCGGTGGTTAGCCACCATCTTTAGCAGTCCGAGAACTTCACCTGCAACATGGTGGGATAAACCCTGAGTACTTAAATATACTTAGCTAGATTTACCTGTCATAAACCAAAAATAAAGTGACACCAAGGATCATGCAAGGCTATATAAGTAGAGCTAGCTTGACAACATTTTGCATAAAAGCCACTAGTTGAGCTATACATTTTATGATTCGGTAACCAAGTTAATTATAGCTATTCATCTCTAGATTAGAAACTAACCTATGCCAAACATGTGGAATATCATTTAGTAACATGCAATAGTAACCATAGCAGGTGTAATATTTCCATGTTCATCATAACCATCACATTCCATTGTCCAATTACTACGATGAAGAAGCTTTGTCAAGTTTCTCACTATCCGGGAGAGACAACGATTCGAATTGATTTCAACCATCAAGGAGTTTATTCCTAACACAAACCTAGACATAGCTATGCTAAGGTAGTCTTAGGTCACCTTTGGTACAACTTAGGTCCAATTCGCGGGTTTGATCAGCGCCACACAATCAGGGACACTACCGGATGCTTGGTCGATCAGGACTAACTTTTCCTTGGCCTCACACTGGCTCCCCACACATCCTAACTACCTCCACTATGCGCACTCTAACAGAATGAGGTCCAGCCTGAGTTGAGCTACTCGGCTTCGTGGTCAGAACAAGTTATCCGACCAGCTAAGTGAGAGGCATGCGTTCAAAATGATAAGAGGGCCTCCAACGATGCGGTCCTTAATCGGCACAAATGGAATCACATGAGTCAACCTACACATAGACTCTGCCCAACCTATAGTTACATTATCCCATGGTTCTTTTCCATGATAGCAAATATAGCCAACCATGCTCTGGTATCCACCTATATCTCACAGGTGATAGGAAATCACCCGACTTCTTCCGAGCTAAGCATGGCTAAGCATGTACTCAATCCTAGACGTACACAGGGTTTAAGGTATATTTCTGGACAAGGAAGTTATATGCATCAAGTGTTTCCAATCAACTCCTATAACCTAATGCATCAAACAAAAAGGACTCAAGTGATATTTTGTAAAACATAGGAGGCTTAAAATGCTCTGGGGCTTGCCTGGGATCTGACACAAAGTTAGTTCAGCTAGCTTGCATCATCTTGGTGACATCTCTGGTCTTAGCACTTGTGTAGTTCTTCCATCTTCGGGATAGGTCCACCCAACACCATCTTCAGGTTTGGCTCCAACATCACATCCTTCACGTGGTGCATCTAGCATACCAAGATGAGATGAAAAATGCAAGTGCATGAATGTGAAGAATTGTAACATTAGATGCATCATATAAAAGCATTCAAGACAAGTGTAAGGTTACACCTCAAGACATATGCACTTAGAGGTCAAGTCATTTAACTAACTATCACTCAAGTCTAGCATAGGGATAGCAAACATAACAAGCATGGCATACTAGTTAACTCAAGTCAAACTATTACAAGCATTTAACAATCAAGAACTAATTAATCCTAGCATCACTGTCACACCCGATTTTAAGGATAAAATGAGATACAAAAACTTATGTGCGCCTAGAGATCAGTCACACACATAAGCCGACAAACTATAAATAGTATCATCACAAGTGTTTATTACATCACGAATATTAAGACATAGTGTTCATATAAGTGTAGCGGAAGTATAAAGAAAAGTCTCTTGTGGAAGCTCCGTATCACAGGGACGTCAACTGGTTGACCACAAGTCTAGTAACCATCAGGAAAGTTGTCATTACCATAGCCATCTGTCACCCATCCGGGATTTTTATCCAAGTAATGAAAATAAACAAGCATAAGTACATGTCGTACTCAACAAGTGTAACATGGGGTTCATGAGGCTCAAAAGGCTTGACACAGGTTTAACAACACTTAGCTTTTAGTTGTCACAATTTTAGCATAAGAGTAGCAACAAATTATTTCAATCCCAAGGTAAAACACATGATCAATGTAAACATGAGTAATGAATAGCATAAACAAACAATTCTTAGTGATCATCTATTCCATAAATATTCCAAGGCCGCTCGTGACCATGAGCACGACTGATATACCAGTTTTACACTCTATAGAGGTTGTACACTTTCACAGTGAGTCGTGATTTACCCTTTCACCCGAGGTCACGAGCCTCTTAACCCACTACTAATGAAGGTCGGCAGGGTTCACTATGAAGCCTTTCAAAGGTTTGTCTAACAAGTTAGGGCCATTAGATTCACTCAGTAAATAGATGTAGAGCCCCCCTTCCCGATGGCACATTGACATGTAGCCTATACACATGGGGACAGAGCTGCACTATACCCAATTCGGCAAGCCATTCTTATGCCAATAAAGGTAACCACTAAAAAGATAGAAAAGGTGCTCATACTAAGCTAAAGACAGAGCCATATAGCCCTCACAGCTATACTGTAAGTCTTGGATGATCACTTATAGATAAGTCCTTAGGGAGAGGAATCTAGAGCACCATAAAAATAGCCCAATGCTCTAGCCCCCTGGTTCCATGTTGCTAAGAAGTCATATTTTAATTTTTGTTGCATATACCATTAGTCAAGTTACAATATCATAGTTTAATTGAGCACTAGCAAAGCTACCCAATGGAATCCCGTAGGTGACAAGGTATAAGTTCAATTCTAGAAAATCCCCATCGAGGTGACACATGCAACATGAATTAAATGTATTAAGGTGAGTAGGAAACAAGGATAATCCCATGCTATACTTGACTTGAACAAACTGCTCCTGCTGACCCTGCTCGTCGAAGTAATACTCTTGGTCTCCCACGAATTGCTCACCGTCTATACTCGATAATCACAGCAACATACAAGCATCCAGAAGCAATCATGCATACCAAACAAAAGCTATAGATTAGAATAGTACACCAATCAGCATAAAATCAAGATGAAAAGTTTGTAAAATGAATCTTTGTCACACTACGAACACACATACGCGAGGATCACAAAAATCAGAGCTAAAACGAAGAAGTTATGAATTAAATAAGATTTCCTTTAGTTAAAAAATAGATTAAATCTAACCTCAAATTTTAAAGGTTGAAAACATACCTAACAGTAGTATGAACATGTAAATTATGGAATTACGAACCTAACGCAAGTTGAACGGATCAAATTGGAATTAAAACGGAGACTTTATGGCCAATACAAGTTAGTGGAAGTTCTGTAAATCGAGGAAACTTGATTTTTCAATTTAAAATAATCAAAATCTGATTTTAAACCGAACCAGGGACTGCACACACAATTTGAAGAAAAGGCAGGGGCTCTTTAACAAAAGTTTAGGGACGGCGGGTTAAGATCCAATTAATTGTAAGGGCCTTTTGCAAATTTTTGAGCGAAGGGGTATCTTCTAATCTCAGCCATTGATTTTAGATTGTACGGCTCAAAACAGATCTAGAAGGGATGGGTGACGTCGGTGAGATCGGCGGCGAGCTCCATGGTGGCGCCATGGCTGGAGATGGGTGGTGCTCATCGAATTCGGTCTACAGACCATTATACAACAAACCAAATGCATCGGGGTCTAGAGGAGAGCAAGGCAAACTCATCTAGATAGCTTAGCAGGGCACGGAGCGAACAAGAGCAGCGCGGTGCTCGGTGAGCCAACGGAGATGGCGACGATGCTAGGGTTAGTGAGGCTCAGCGTGATGTGAGGGCAACTGCATCTCTGAAACTCGAGATAGGCGCGGCACAATGCAGGCATCCGATTCTTATAGCCAGAAGCGGCTTGGAGCACAAGGCAAGGAGAGCGGTGTGGTCGGCGCGGACTCCCAGCGGTGACACTGTCCTATGAGGTCATGCTTGTGAGGTAGGCGATGATAAGTGGGACCGGCTCATTAGCAAGAGAGAAGGAAATTGGCCCGACTGTCAACAGAACGGAGGGAGAAAGGGAATGGCGTGGCGCGCTGTGTACGGGCCGAGTGAAGCTGGGCTGCACTGAAAAATGGGTGACGCGGGGCGGCCCAATAGTAGAAGGGGGCAACCAGACCAGCAGAACAGGAATCGACTGCGGGGCATAGGAAGGAGGCCGAGCTAGGCTAATACAGAGAAGGGAGGAAGAAAATCCTTTTCTATTTTCTAAACTAATTTCCAAACAAATTTTGAATGCAAATTCAAATCAATTTGAAATCTGATTTCAAACCACACAATACAAAAATAATATGCAGCAACATGAATGCACATACATGTATGTAGACCTATATTTGATTTTAATTTTAATAAAGTTATAATTTTTCTAAATTTCAATGCTCACAAAATACATAACGAAATCATTTTCTCCTAACTCAAAACCATGCAAATTTTAGGGTGTTACAATTCTAGCCCCTTAAAATAAATCTCGTCCTTGAGATTCGGACGATGCTTACTCAAAAAGCTACGGGTATGTCTTTCTCAGACCCTCTTCTCTTTTCCAGGTAGCTTCATCTTCAGTATACTGATTCCACTAAACCTTACACATCTTTATAACTCGGCTCCTTGTAACTCTTTCTGCCATCTCCAAAATCCTTACCGGAAATTCCTCATAGGTGAGATGTTCCTTAACTGTGAGTTCCTCTAATGGTATCTGCTCCTCTGGTATACGCAAACATTTCTTTAATTGAGATACATGGAACACATCGTGTACACCTGACAAACTCTCAGGCAATTCCAACTGATAAGCTACTTCACCATGTCTCTCTAAAATCTTGAAAGGTCCAATATACCTTGGTGCTAACTTTCCTTTCATGTTAAACCTTCTCACACTTCTCATAGGTGATACTTTTAGGTAAACATAGTCCCCTATTTCAAAAACTAGTTCTCTTCTCCTAGTGTCGGCATAACTCATCTGTCGAGATTGTGCTACTCTCAAATTATCTCTAATCATCCTTACTTGCTCTTCTGTGTCTCTCAAAACATCTAGTCTGAACACTTGAGTTTCTCCCGTTTGATTCCAAAACAACAGGGTCCTACACTTTTGTCCATACAAAGCTTCAAATGGTACCATATTGAGACTCTTCTGATAACTATTGTTATACGAGAACTCTACATAAGGCAAACTCTTGTCCCAACTTGTACCATACTACAATGCACAAGCTCTCAACATGTCCTCTAATATCTGATTAACCCTCTCAGTCTACCCATGTGGCTGGGGATGATATGCTATGCTAAAATTCAACTTTGTTCCCAATGAACTATGTACTTGCTGCCAAAAATGAGATGTAAATTGAGTACCCCGATCATACACAATTTTCTTGGGAACTCCATGTAG
This sequence comes from Miscanthus floridulus, assembly GCF_019320115.1. NCBI lineage: Eukaryota > Viridiplantae > Streptophyta > Magnoliopsida > Poales > Poaceae > Miscanthus > Miscanthus floridulus. The sequence continues at coordinate 49,400,477 of NC_089595.1, read as the reverse complement.
ACACACTATACTCTCCATATATAATGCAATCAATTGGGGACCCGTATAGGTAGTCTTAATTGGTAAGAAGTGAGCAACTTTAGTTCATCTATCCACTATCACCCAAATTGAATCATAACCTCTCTGAGTGCGTGGTAACCCAACAATAAAATCCATCCCAACTTCTTCCCACTTCCACTCAGGTATCTTCATGGGTTATAATAATCCTGCAAGTCTTTGATATTCAGCTTTGACTCTCTGACATGTATCACATAAAGCAACATACTCAACAACATCCCTCTTCAGCCCATACCACCAATACTTTTCTTTCAAATCCAAGTATATCTTGGTACTCCTAGAGTGAATAGAGTAAGCAAACTAATGTGCCTCATGAAGAATTGCATCTTGTATAGCCTTATTCTCAGGCACACATAGTCTTTTCCCGAACCACAGAGTTCTATTATCATCCATACAAAAACCTAGTGCCTTACCAATCACTATGTTCTCCGCTATCTCTTTCAACTTTGCATCTTGTAACTAGCCCTTACGTATTTCTTGCTCTAGTTTAGGCTCCACCAACTCCTCTACATTAGTGACAAAGCCCAAGTTCAGTCGCTCAAATTCAGCACACAACTCACTTGACATAGGTGTCACTTGCACTTCATTGGCATAACTCTTCTTGCTAAGAGCATCAGTAACAACATTCGCCTTTCTAGGATGATAGTGTACTTCCAAATCATAATCCATAATCAACTCCAACCATCGATGCTATCTCATATTCAGATCCATCTGAGTGAAAATATACTTCAAACTCTTGTGATCAGTATAGATATTACTCTAATGTCTGATACGATAGTGTCTCCATATTTTCAAAGCATGAACCACTGCTACTAAATCCAAATCATGAGTGGCATAGTTTAGCTCATGCTTTCTCAACTATTGGGATGCATAAGCCACTACTCTACATTGTTGCATGTGGCAGAACCGCCTGAAATAACGCACTTATGGAGGCGCTTGTCTTCCACTAGACACTAAGCACCCCGAGAGCGAACTAAATTGGGCAAATTCTATCGAGCACACCCTAAGGGAGAGCCCAAATAATCCACCTTTTTCCCGCAGGATCCAATAATGAGAACGTGTTTACATTACTTAGTCTATTTCATACATCTAGAGTTCTTAGAAATATATTATTATAGTACCAAATTTAGAGCACGGAAATTTAACAGTGGAATGAAAAGAAACATCTATCAATAATATACAAGGATCCATCTATGTCCACCAGAAGAATCCTTCACACAATGTCTACTCCTCTAGCAGTACCAGTAATAGGGGTAAATAAGCCTTGAGTACACAATGTACTCGCAAGACTTATCCAACTAGTGGGAATAATTTCCCAACTCCAAGGAATATGATAAGCTTTATGGTTTGTTGGGTTCCTTTTTGCACAAAGCAATACTACTAGTGAATCCTTATGTATGTTAATTATCAACATTCATGATTAGTTCATTATCTAACCATTCTATGTAAGCACCTATTCTACTTTCAAGCAAGAGTTGAGCAAACAGTTCCATTTCACCACCTTTCCTCTTTCAGTTCTTACTACGGTGCTAGAGTGTAGACAAGCCGTACCGGATCACCCGGCGATTCGAGAAACAATGTGCCCAGCTGGGTACCCCAAAACACACGCCCCGCTTGTACCCCAGGCACAAGCAGGACCAACCCGCCACTCTCCTATCACGGGGTCTAGGTCCCCGTCCAAACATGGACTCCAAGCCCCCGCTCCTGAATCCTAGACTCAGTGCGGAGATTAGACCTCCACCATCCCTGCCTCCAATCAGTCGGTCCGGAAAGAGTCAGAACCCATGACAAGAGAGGAACAAGCCTTCCCTACGCCCATACACAAGTATGTGCTCGGAATAATATGTTTGTGACTTGCCTAGATTCCAATGCAATGGCCGGTCCTTAACTGACTCAGATAGGGAAACAGTGTAACCAAGCTATGCCCCGTTGGCTGCAGGACACAACCTCTTACACCCACCAATACCCAAACTATATCCCTGCTCGATCTCCATTTTTCCTTTCCACCATTTAATCATGATTGATCTTAATAACCACCTATTATGAGTAACGGTAGGTTACTCATGCTACCGAAATCCTAAGCATAGTAGCTACTCGACCTACACTAGTAGGACTCATAGGTAGGTATATCTATGCATGTAGTTTCCATAAAATGCCTATAATATAAATGCACATCACACACATATATATATATATATATATTCAGATATAATTCAAAATAAGGGTTATGCACCGGGGCCTTCCTTGGGCAGGCGGGTTGTCAACAAAGTCAGCAACTGATGGCTCTAGGGCTCCCTCCTAAATGAGAATCTCCTCCTCGTACTCTTCAATGATCTCGTCAAACTCCTATTCACCCATAGGCACGAACTCTACCAACTCGTTATCTACATGCATGAAATGATGATGCAACACTTTATAATACGGCAACAACTCTTAAAATAAGAATACATCTATCAAGCTACTAAGATAGCTCTACCGACTAAGATGCTAAGTTGCCTATCATTTCCACTAAGCAGGTATGAAACATTTCATGTATTAACTTAGCAACTAAAGGCATTATCACTCTTAATACCGGTTTACTATATATACAATAAAACATGGAGTACTAGCTACCATATTTATCAACCCATTCTAAGGCTATAAAAATTACAGTAAGTGCCTAATAATCTAATGGACCTACTATAAAAATTTCATATCCAAAGCTATTACCAATTTGCCACAAGAATTCCTACAATTATTAATCTAAATGATATTAGCACTTCTGAATGATTTAATAGACCTAGCATCAACACAGACATACATAAACCAATCATACTATCCGGTAGACCACATTTTTAGGAACTCAACAGAATTAAGTTCACAATTTTTGGCTGTCTATGTGAATTAATATTAATTTCCAAAGTTTAACTTAGAATGTAAATTATAAAGCTAATTCTATCCTTTATAAAATGAAAAACGGATTCTAACTCACGCAGCCCACGAGCGAGCGGCGTGGCCCACTAACGCGGCCCATGTGGGCACGACCCAACCATGCGACGATGGTCTACGATGGGGAGGCCCGCGTGCGCTGGTCTTTTTGCGAAAACGACCTTGAGCTACCTGTGATTCCCTTCATGGTTCGTAGCACTATTCTTACTATCAGCATTTAAGCAAACTAGCCCTTGGAACATCCTATCTTTACCACAACTAGGTCCTCAGGCACCTGTGCATGCACCAGCTAGCCTAGCCCCTCCCCACCCCCGATAGCGAGCTGATGCTCACCTAGATGCGAACGCGAGGCGGTGGGCGGTCTAGATGCGAACGAAGACGCTGTCTAGCTCTCTCTCCATGGTGGTGGACCCCCTATGGCGGCGGCGGCCATGTTCCCATGAGACTAGGCACAACCAAGATGAAAGAACTAGAGGATGGGCATCAGTAACTCACTCAGAACCTACCCAACGTGGTGGCTTGACCGGGGATGGACCGGGTGCGTTTGGCCACACGCACACGGGAAGCACAACAATGGTAGCGGTGGCGCGACCACGTCAGCGGTGCTAGGTAGGCAGTAGCAGTGAAAATGGGGTGTGTATGGGGTGAAGGACTATGAGGTGAGGCTAGGGGTGCAACCAATTGGGCTCAGGAGGACCAGATGGGTAATTCCCATGACTACGGTGTCTAAGCCTTTAATGGCGCGATGCCGGACGTTGGCTCCAAATTGGGACTTGCCAAGGCATGATTTGATGTGGTGTAGGGTCGGTTGGCTAGTAGGCTAGAAGATGGAGTTGGGAGTGCACTAAATTGACTGGACATGACCTATCCAAACTGAATTGGTGGCGCGGCCTGGCTAGACCGGCAGCAGAGGATGGAGGAGAAAAGAAAGGAATGGGGTTAGCCGCTTGTCTAAGCTCTGGTGGGACGTGGCTGACGCACGTGCACAAGCACTATGAGCCAACGTGGCTAGGAGAGGGGGCATACCCACATGCGGGTGGTGGCAGCGTAGTAGCATGGTCATAGCGCCATTAATGGCGAATGACAAGGAGGTGACCTCAGTAAGGCCACGTGCATGAATTCGACGACAACGACGCAGAGACCTAGGCGGACACGACACAACGCTATGGCGTGGTGGTGATAGCATGACACAGCATGGTGATGGGATGGCAGTGGCATAGCGGCACAGATAGACACAACGCAACGCAAAGCAACGATAGTGACCTGGCTAGGACAAGCGGCCAGGGCATCGGGCTCGCCAAGTGCGGCTGTGCGTGGGGTGGGAGTGTGCGTGCTCTACTCATGCAACATGTGCCTAGGCGAGGTAGTAGCGATGCCACTGCACTTGAATGGAATATCGATGGCGCTTGGTGGAGTAGAGTTGGCAACAGAGCGACCTGGGCGGTCCTAAGGCACCAGCAGTGACGTCAGTAGCAGCGCACCTCAGAGCAGTGGGAAGGAGCAGTTGCATGCCCCGGACATCCAACCACCGTGAGCAACTAGGCACAGCTAGACACGCTGCACGCATGGCCGGTGCACCGACGATGGCACAGGAGCATGGTGACCACGTCAATGCGAGGAACTCAGCCCAAAACGTGCAATGCATGCTTTTTAAAGCATCCCAAAAATCCAATTCAATGATTCAATTGCCAAACCACCTATGCTATACTTAAGAGGGCATGCTAGGCTACTAAAACAAGCCTTAATACCCAATCACTCCTTAACCTGATTCTTCTACAAAAAACACCAAACCTAGCTTTGTTAAACCACTTTTCAGACTTATGAAATCAACTAGTCTCGATCGGATTCATGTCAAATTCAATTTCGAAGCTATTCAGTATGCAAGCTAGTGAATTCATCTCTCGACCGCAAGTATTTAATCATCATCTACAACGTTCATACTTCCAACTTTACTAAAGTTCCGTATATATGTTATATAGTGTTTTGTCCAATAAAGATTCATGAACATCCGTACTTGATAATTTTATACGTCACGAATGACCTTTTGTTAAGCATTTCCATTAGTCATTTGAAGTTACGTAAATGGATTCACACACTATATTACATACATTGACACATAACCATGATGCTCATGACATGTTTTAACAAAAGATTTTATAGTGTAACACCAAGGGTGTTACAAATCTACCCCCTAAAACAAAATATCACCCGAGATTTCATGTGCCTAGTGTGGGAAAAAGATAAGAAATACATTTTGAAATAAACAACTACCTTGATGAACCAGAAAGAAGATGGGGATAATGCTCCAGGATGTAACTTTCTTGATCCCATGTTGCTTCATCTTCCGAGTGGTTTTGCCACTGAACCTTGTAGAACTTCACCACATTGTTCCTAGTCATTCTTTCTTTCTCATCTAAGATCTTGACAGGAAGTTCAATATACATCAAGTAAGGCTAGAGGGGAAGTCCTTAAATTTCCATAGCTTCATCAGATACTCGCAAACATTTCTTCAACTGAGATACGTAGAACACATAGTGTACCGCTGATAAAATATCTAGAAGTTGGAGACGATAAGCAACTGGGCCACACTGCCTTAGAACCTTGTAAGGACCCACATATCGAGGGGCTAGCTTGCCCTGAACACCAAACCGATGCACCCCTCTCATAGGAGACACCTTGAGGTACACATAATCCCCAACTGCAAACTACAAAGGTCTTCTTCGCTTGTCCACATAACCTTTATATCGGCTCTATGCTACCTTCAAATAACTCTGAATAATACTAACTTGCTCTCAAGCTTCTTTGATGATATCAGACCTAAAATATCAACGGTCTCCCACTTCAACCCAGTTAAGTGGTGTCTTACATTTCTTCCCATATAGAGCTTCAAAGGGTGCCATACGAATGCTTTCTTGATAGCTATTATTGAAGGAAAACTCAGCTAAGTTAAAGCATTCATCCCACTTCTCAGGACAAGAAATGGCACAAGCTCTCAACATATCTTCAAGTACCTGGTTGACCCTTTCTATTTGGCTGTCAGTCTGTGGATGATACGCTGAACTATGGAGGAGGCTAGTACCAAGACACCCCTAGAGCTGCTCGTAAAAATGGGAGACAAAGATGGACCCTCTATTAGAGATGATAGTGAGAGGAAGTCCATGCAGGGTCACAATCCGGTCAAAATACAGCTTGGCATACCTTCTAGCAGAATATCTAGAATCCACTGGGAGAAAATGAGCGGACTTGGTAAGGCAATCCACAATGACCCAAATAGAGTTATAGCCCTTGGATGTGCGAGGTAAACCCATAATGAAATCCATGGAAATATCTTCCCATTTCCAAACAAAAATGGGCAAGGGCTTCAAATATCTCGGGGTACGCATGTGGTCTACCTTAACTCTCCCACAAGTGTCGCACTCTGCAACGTACTTGGTGATATCTTGCTTCATATTGGACCACCAATACATGTGGCGCAAATCATAGTACATCTTGTTACTGCTAGGATGAATAGAAAACTTGGAATGATGAGCTTCATTCAAAATCTTCCTTCTAAGCTCCCCATTTGATGGAACCACCAATCTGTTCTTGTACTTTACTTCCCCTTGCTCATCAATACTAAACTGAGGACCACACCCTTCGGCAATTAGTTTCTTGATGTGAGGAATTTCTAAAGTATCTTGCCTTTGCTCCATAATAAGCTGCTCAGGTAAATCTGAGACAAGGCAACGTGAGCTAGCACCTCAGCATGGTTGAGAGACAAAGATGTTTCTTCAACCTGATATGACTTCTGGCTCAAAGCATCAGCTACCACATTAGCTTTTCTAGGGTGGTAATGTACCTCCAAGTTATAATCCATGAGTAATTCCAAACATCTCCTTTGCCTCAAATTCAACTCGGACTGAGTGAAAATATATTTGAGGCTCTTGTGATCCATAAAAATGTGTACTTTGTTCCCCAATAAATAATGCCTCCAAATTTTTAGAGCATGCACCACGGTAGCCAGCTCTAAATCATGGGTGGGATAGTTCACCTCGTGCTTTTTTAGCTGGCGTGAAGCATAAGCTATCACCCACCCATCCTGCATAAGCACACATCCCAACCCCATCTTCGAGGCATCATAATATACATCAAAAGGTCTGTCAATATCTGGTTGGGCCAGGACAAGAGCAGTGGTAAGAAATTTCTTCAATGTTTGGAAGGCTTCTTCACAAGCCAGGCTCCAAACAAACTTAGCATCTTTTTAGAGCAGCTTGGTCATCGGCTAATCTATTTTGGAGAAGTCTAGAATGAAGCTCCGATAGTATTCAGCAAGACTAAGGAACTGACGAATTGGATGCACTATCTTGGGAGACTTCCAATTTAGCACATCTTGCACCTTGCTTGGATCTATAGAGATGCCATTAGGAGTCAGAACATGTCCCAAAAACTACACTTGATCTAACCAGAACTCACACTTGCTGAGTTTGGCATACAGCCTATGTTCCCTCAATTGAGTCAGTACTATCCGAAGGTGTCGGGCATGCTGTTCCTTGTTCTTGGAATATATCAAGATATCATCAATGAATACCACCACAAACTTGTCCAACTCTAGCATAAAGACCGAGTTCATGAGATACATGAAGAATGCAGGAGCGTTGGTGAGACCAAAAGACATGACTAGGTATTCATACAGCCCATACCTAGTAGAAAAAGCTATCTTTGGTATATCTTGTGGTCTAATCTTTATTTGATGATAGCTTGAACGGAGATCAATCTTGGAGAACACCTTGGCACTAGCTAGTTGATCGAACAAAGTATCGATACAAGGTAAAGGATACTTGTTCTTAATGGTTACTGCATGGAGAGGGTGGTAATCCACACACATCCAAAGAGTGCCATCCTTCTTTTTCACAAAAATGGATGGACAACCCCATGGTGATGAGCTAGGACGGATGAATCCCTTTTCCAACAACTCTTCTAACTTTTCTTCATTTCAACAAATTCCTTCGAGGCCATGCGGTACGGGCATCGGGAGATAGGAGCAGTGTCAGGCTCTAACTCAATGGAGAACTCCACATCTCTATCTGATGGCAACCCAGGTAGATCTTTAGGAAAGACATCCAGGAACTCACAGACCATAGGAATAGAGGCAAGATCAGGAAAAGCTTCAGCATGAGTAGCAATAGGTAAGGCTGGATCTAAGGGCATACGAAGAGACATCCTATACTTAGAAGAAGGAAGCCATAACTCAATGACTCTCTTCTTTAGATCCAAGACTACCCCATATACCCGCAACCAGTTCAATCCTAAAATTGCATCAATGCCTTGTCCAGGCAGCACCATGAACTAGAGACGGTAAGTGTGAGTGGCTAACACTAAGCCCACTATGTCTGTCTGAGTATTAACGCACAACTATACACCCGGAGTACTGATTCTATAGGCAAAAGGTATAGTCATAAAAGGTATATTGTGCCGGTGTGTAAATCCCATGCTCATGAATGAATGTGATGCACCAGAATCAAACAACACATAAGCTGGATGGGAATCAATGGAGAACATACCAGCCATCACTGATTCATTTTGCAATATTTCCTTAGCCTCCATGAAATTAACCTGTCTAGATCGGCTCACTGGCACTTTCTTCTTTATAACTATCCGCTTGATCAGGCGGGAGTAAGCTGAGTGCTGAGTAGACTACGTAGGCTAGTTTTTCGGACACTCCCGGGCATAGTGGCCTTCCTTGCCACACTTGAAACAAGCATCAGGCTTGTTCCCTTGTCCTTGATGAGGTGGGACCTGCTGTCCCTGAGGCTACTGATGTTGCACCTACTGAGTAGGTGCATGATACTGAGTGGAAGGTGACTGAAAGGTCTGCCAAGGCTGTCAAAATGAATGCCCACCCGAAGACTGATAGGGCACCCACCTGACAACCTATACCTTCTACGCCTAGGGTGACTAGAAGACCTAGTAGCCACCCACTTGCGCTTCCATTCTGCCTGAGAGTCATGCTGCAATCCCTCCATGGCAATAGCAGCGTTCATCATCACCCCAAAGGTCTGGTAGTTTCCTATATATAACTCCTTCTGCAAGATGCAAGAGAGGCCACGATAGAAACAGTCCCTCTTCTTCTCATCCGTATCAACATGAGTCCCAGCATACTACGACAAGTGGTTGAACTTGTTGACATAGTCCATCACGGACATGCTTCGTTGCCTCAGGTCCAGAAATTATGTCAACTTCCTGTTTAGAACACTAGCAGGAATATAATACTTTCTGAAGGCAGTAGTGAACTCTAGCTAGGTCACCCAGTGATCCACCTGCTGCATGGCATTAAATGTGTCCCACCATGTACTAGCAGATCCCAACAGCTGTTGCGCTGCAAAGTGCACTTTCTGCTCCTTTGTTACGGAGAGTAGCAGAAACTTTTGCTCTAGAATGCGAAGCCAATGCTCCGCATCCAGAGGCTCAACCATCGATGTGAATGTGGCTAGGTGCGTCTTTAAGAAATCCTGATAAGAGCAGGGGTCCCTCAGAACCGTGGGCACCACCCCCATTCCCACCATTGCCCCCGTGGCCTCCATGGGTGAAGCCACCGATAGCCTATGCCAGCACCTCCATGGCACAGGCTGACTCACAACGAGCAGCCAACATCTCCGCCATCATCTCCACATGAGTCATCGGAGGTGGCGGTGGTGGAGGAGGAGCCATAAGTGGGGCCTGATGGCTCTACCCGTTGCCGTTCCCATTGCCCCGGCCACTTTCACCTTGGCCTTCACCAAGGCCATGGCCCGCTCTAGCACAGGTGCTCCCACGACTGGACCTCAAGTTCATCTGAAAATAGATAGGAACAAACCATTTCGGACAACCCTCCAGATCAGGAACAAGAGATTAGAGAAATGATAAGACATTTATTAAAGCATTCTTTCAGTTAATCCTATCAATTCACTAATCCAATTATACATGTAGGGGGAGTTTAGTTTAAACAAGATTCTCTTATCATGATTTATGCATCGGCCTATACGTTCACTCAAGCCAGAATATAGCAGCATTTGCAAAATTTTTGGCACATCGCACAGTCGCTTTCCGCTTGCTAAATGATTGTTACATAGCGTAAGTTAGTGTACCTGTAGAAAACTGATTAGGTAAAACCAGTGCTGATATCCTAGATAGACCATATTGCTAGGGCTTATACTTATTTACATAATTTTATCGCATCCTACTTTTCGCAAAACTTTTATTGGTCAAATTTTAAGCTTTGGAAAAGAGTGATGAAACTCATAGACTCATTATTGGCTCTGGTACCAACTGTGGCAGAACCACCCAAAATAACGCACTTACGGAGGTGCTTGTCTTCCACTAGACACTAAGCACCCCGAGAGCGAGCTACATCGGGTGGATTCCATCGAGCACACCCTAAGGGAGAGACCGAATAATCCACCTTTTTCCCTCATAATCCAATAACAAGTTTACATTACTTAGTCCATTTCATACACCCAGAGTTCTTAGAAATATATTATTATAGTACCAAATTGAGAGCGCAAAAAATTAACAGCGGAATGAAAAGAAACATCTATCGATAATATACAAGGATCCGTCTATGCCCACCAGAAGAATCCTTCACACAACGGCTACTCCTCAAGTAGTACCTGCAACAGGGGTAAATAAACCATGAGTACACAATGTACTCGCAAGACTTATCGAACTAGTGGGAATAATTTCCTGACTCCAAGGAATTTGGTAAGCTTTATGGTTTGCTGGGTTCATTTTTGCATAAAGCAATACTACTAGTGAATCCTTATGTATGTTAATTATTACCATTCATGATTAGTTCATTATCTAACCATTCTATGTAAGCACATGTTATACTTTTAAGCAAGAGTTGAGCAAACAGATCCATTTCACCACCTTTCCTCTTTCAATTCCTACTACAATGCTAGAGTGTAGACAAGTCGTACTAGATCGCCTAGCGATTCATGAATCAATATGCCTAGCTAGGTACCCCAAAACACACGCCCCGCTTGTACCCCACGCACAAGCAGGACCAACCCACCACTCTCCTATCACGGGGTCTAGGTCTCCATCCAAACTTGGACTCCAAGCCCCTGCTACTGAATCCCGGACTCAGTGTGGTGCTTAGACCTCCACCATCCCCACCTCTAATCAGTCGGTCCGAAAAGAGCCAGAACCCACGACAAGAGAGCAACAAGCCTTCCTTGCGCCCATATATATGTATGTGCTCGGGATAATAAGTCTGTGACTTGCCTAGAGTCTAATGCAACGGCTGGTCCTTAACCGACTTAGGCAGGAAATAGTGTAACCAAGCTATGCCCTGTTGGCCGCAGGACACACTCTCTTACGCCCACCAATCCCCAAACCATATCCTTGCTTGGTCTCCATTTTTCCTTTCTACCATTTAGTCATGAGTGATCTTAATAACCACCTATTGTGAGTAACGGCAGGTTACTCATGCTATCGAAATCCTCAGCATAGTAGCTACTCGACCTATACTAGTAGGACCAATGTTTTCCTAAATGGTAAACGGTCTTTACACGGTCACCCTTCGTTTAGCGTTTAGGCTGTTTACATGGTGTTTAAACGAAGTTAAGCGGTCTAAACGGTTTTGTACTTTGTTAAAAAAAATACATATAATTATATATGTGCATGCAAAAAATCAAGTATTCTAGCATTTATACATATTTATCCGAGTAAAAATCAATTATTTTAGTATGTATATATATTTATGCATGTGGAAAGAACCAAATATAAATATTTATGCATGTAACATATCAAGTGTACATATTTATAAATATAATAAACATAAGTATACTAATTTATCCATACAAAACTGAACTAGATTTACCTCATGTTCGCCTACACAGCCGTTTAAACAGCTATTTAGCCCATTTAATGTTGTTTATCTCTGTTCCGTTTAGGCCATTTAGACCATTTTTCTATTTTTGACCATTTAAATGGTCAACTGTTTAATTTCCGTTTACCCCCTAAACAAAATAGTTTACCACCATTTACCGTTTACTGGCAGTTTAATCCATTTAGGCGAACACTGAGTAGGACTCATAGGTAGGTATATCTATGCTTATAGTTTCCATAAAATGCCTATAACGTAAATGCACATCACACACACACACACACACACACACACACACACACACATATATATATATATATATATATATATATATATATATATATATTCAGATATAATTCAAATTAAGGGTTATCTACATGCATGAAATGATGACGCAACACTTAGTAATACGGCAATAGCAACTCTTAAAATAAGAATACATCTATGAAGCTACTAAGCTAGCTCTATCGACTAAGACGCTAAGTTACCTATCATTTCCACTAAGCAGGTATGAAACCTTTCATGTATTAACTTAGCAACTAAAGGCATTCTCATTCTTAATACCGATTTACTATATATATATAATAAAACAAGGAGTACTAGCTACCATATTTATCAACCCATTCTAAGGCTACAAAAATTATAGTGAGTGCCTAACAATCTAAGGGACCTACTATAAAAATTTCATATCCAAAGCTATTACCAATGTTGTGGAGTGGTGATGATAGCGCAACGCAGCATGGTGATGGGACGGCGGTGGCGCAATGGCTCAAATGGATGCGATGCAATGCAAAGCAATGGTAGTGACCCGGCGAGGGCAGGCGGCCAGTGCATCGGGCCCGCCAAGCGTGGTAGTGCACGGCGCAAGAGTGTGCGTGCTCTACTCGTGCAACACGTGCGTAGGCATGGCAGCGGCGATGCCACTGCACTCGAGTGGAACGGTGATGGCGCCTGGTGGAGCAGAGCTGGCAACGGAGCGACGCGGGCGGTCCCAAGGCACCAGCAGCGACGTCAGCGGTAGTGCACCTCGTAGTAGTGGGAAGGAGCAGCTGCACGCCCTGGGCAGCCAGCCACCATGACCAACCGGGCATGGCCTGACCGCACGCACGGCCGACGCGTTGATTATGGCACAGGAGCACTGTGACCGCGTCAACGTGAGGAACTCGGCCCAAAATGTGCTATGCACGCTTTTTAAAGCATCCCAAAAATCCAATTCGATGATTCAATTGCCAACCCACCTATGCTATACTTAAGAGGGCATGCTAGGCTACTAAAACAAGCCTTAATACCTCATCACTCCTTAACCCGATTCTTCTAAAAAATCACCAAACCAAGCTTTGTTAAACCACTTTTCAGACTTACGAAATTGACTACGTCTCGATCGGATTCATGTCAAATTCGATTTCCATGCTGTTCATTATGCTAGCTAGTGAATTCATCTCTCGACCGCATGTATTTTATCGTCATCTACAATGTTCATACTTCCAACTTTTCTAAAGTTATGTATATACGTTCTACAGTGTTTTCATTCAATAAAAAATCCTGAACATCCGTACATGATAATTTTATACGTCATGAACGGCCTTTCGTTAAGCATTTCTGTTAATCATTTTAAGTGACGTAAATTGATTCACACACTATATTCCATACATTGACACATAACCATGATGCTCATGACATGTTTTAGCAAAAGATTTTATAGTGTAACACCGAGGGTGTTACATTGCATAAGAAAACATCTGGGGCCTTGATGAAATGCATCACAATAGATCGAAAAGCTCATACTTAAATCTAGCAAAACCAACACTAGGGCTATAGTTAACCTATTCTTCAATTCTTCAAAGTTAGCCTGACACTTCTCGGACCACACAAACTTAGCATTTTTCTCCAACAAAGCTGTCATAGGCTTGGCAAGTTTAGAAAAAACATCTATTAACCTTCTATAGTATCCAGCCAATCCCAAGAAACTATGAATCTCTCTCACATCAGTTGGTGGTTTCCAATTCAACACATATCTCACCTTGCTTGGATTTAATGCTATTCGACCATTAGAGACAACATGGCCTAGGAAAGAAACTTCCTTCAACCAAAACTCACACTTGCTTCGCTTAGCATACAACTTGTGTTCTCTAAGCTTTTGCAAGACCAACCTTAGATGCTCAGCATGCTCTTCTTCTATTTTGATGAATGCCAATATATCATCGATAAATACCACCACAAACTTATCCAAAAACTCCATGAACACCTTATTCATCAAGTACATAAAGTATGTAGGTGTATTGGTCAAACCAAAGGACATAACGGTGTACTCATATAAACTATACCACATAGTAAAGGCTGTCTTGGGTATGTTAGTTGCACGAATCTTCAACTGATGATGACCAGAACGATGATCAATCTTAGAGAAGACACAAGCACCTCTCAACAGATCAAACAAGTCATCAATTCTAGGCAACGGATACTTGTTCTTGATAGTAACCTTATTTAGTGACCGATAATCAACACATATTCTCTAGGTACCATCCTTCTTGTCAAAAAATATAACCGATGCTCCCCAAGGTGATGAACTAGGACGAATGAAACATTTCTCCTGTAACTCCTTTATTTGTTTCTTAAGTTCCTCTAGTTCATTAACCCCCATTCTATATAGATGTTTAGCTATAGATGCGGTTCTAGGTAATAATTCAATAATAAACTTAATGTCACGTTCAGGTGGCATACCTGGCAAGTCATTGGGAAACATATCCGAAAACTCATCCACCACTAGGTCCTCCTTGTTGATGTTATCATCAAGCTAGTTCACTATGTCTGTCGGCTGTGCTTGTACTACCACATCAACACTGATTTTGTCTCCATTTGGTGCGGTCACCATAACTACCTTCTCTTAACACTGAATGACTGCCTAATTTTGCTTCATCTAGTCTATACCCAGAATCACATCAATGCCAGATGTTCTCAACACAATAGGGCTCACTTTGAACTCTACCCCCTTAAGGATAGACTAGTCGGAAGACAACAATAAGAAGCTTGCATACTACCTCCTAGTGAGTTTACTAATATGGGATTTTCCATGGCACATAAGGGTATGCTATGATTTCTAACAAATGCTTGTGATATGAACGAATGTGAAGCTCTAGAATAAAAAAGAACAGTGGTAGGAGTTGAGTTGACATCGAATGTACCGAGCATGACTTCTGGTTCTGTAAGCGTCGTCTCTGTAGACACATGATTCACCTTACCTGTGTTGGGCACTGGCTTCTGATAACTATTCTACCTCTATGGGGTCTACTGGTTTGGCTTCTCAAGGCAATTATAAGATAGGTAACTCTCTTTACCATAGTGGAAGCACTTGTAGGAAGTGCTAGGGGCACTAGTCTTCATGGGAGTGTTGTTAGACGCTCCCTGTCATGGTGTCTGCTGACCATTCTGCTACTGGGGACATTGGTTGCCATTCTGCTGCTAATATGGTGGGCGTTGCTAGTTTGGGTTGCGCTGAGGGTACTGACCATGATTCCCCTGATTGGGTGGTCCCTAGTACCTCTATTGGAAGCCTTGCTGAGGATTGTTGTGTGAACGAGTATTGCTTTCAGAGACCTATCCCTAAAGCCTCCTATTCTTAGCCTCCATCTCTTTGCGCTTGTTGTCAATAACAATGGCACCATTCACCAGTGTCTAGAAATTGTGGTATGTATTGGACATAAGCTAGAGTTGCAGACCATCATACAGACCCTTGAGAAAGCGGTGTTGCTTATTAGCTTCATCAGCCATCTCATTCAGAGCATAATGTGACAACTGAACAAACTTTTCATGATACTTAGCTACGGACATAGATCCCTGCTCTAGAGCTCTAAATTCCTCCTGCTTGAGCTCTATCAGTCCCTCAGGTATGTGGTAGGATCTGAAATTTTTCCTAAACTCTTGCTAGGTGACAGGAGGACATTAACGGGATGTCCATACTCGAATGCCTCCCACTAGTCTTGGGCTTCTCCCTAAAGTTGTCCTAACGCGTACAACACCTTCTGCTAGCCGTCACACTGCGCTATGTTGAGCTGCTTTTCTACTGCATGAAGCCAATCATCTGCTTCTAGTGGGTCAGTAGCATGAGAAAACACTAGGGGACGTCCCTTCAAGAATTCACCACACTTGTGAAATGGTGCTCCACCAATTGGATGATTCTGCTGATTCTGCACCAAAGCTTGCATAAGCTGTGTCTGCACTGCCAGAAGCTGCTTAATAGTAGGTAGCGGTGGTGGTTGTGGATGTGGGGGAACATCTCCATGACCTCGGCATCTTCCTCTTCTAGACATTTGACATCCAATAGAAATATTCAAATTTAGAGATTTTCAAGTTATATGCACTTATAGAGATATAGAATACATTCTGAAAATTTTCTGGACGAATTAAAACAACAGCAGCTTAGTAAAAATAGTCATATCTCGAGTTCCAGATATTCAAAAGAGACTTACTATACATGGTTGGAAAGCTGAAGAAGTTTTCTACAAATGTTATTCAGAACATATGCCAAAATTCTGTCGTTAGGTTACCCAAAACAGAACACAACCGAAATTGTTCTAGATTCCAGACTGCGTAGAAACTTCAATTTAAACTGTTATATCTCTCAAACCAAAACAGCTATAGGCATGATTGTAGAGGCATTGGAAAGATAATTAAGTTTAGTTGTTCCCATAAAAATTTCATAATTTTTGGTCAAATATATTTAGATTGGCATTGAGTTAAGGGCAGGCTGCTTCGAAAAACAGATCCAAGAGAACAAGATGTACCAAACCCAACTATTTATTTATCGACTCAAACTTTAATATTCTTAACTATAGAACTTGCGGATATGCGCACAAAGTTCCAGCACTCATTACAAAAATCTAACTCATACATAAACATAATAATAAATCAACTAGGCACACCATTGTTCTCACTGCACTAATAGACTTGACTTGACTCAACTTGACCAGTGCTACCAACGTCTTATTACATAAAAAGGACTCCAACACATAGGGGTAAAATTTATGGGGAAGTTCCTTGTACATCCTTGGTGGGTTGAGGCACACCCTTTGCTCATCTATCACTTGTTGGTATCTCTTAAGGGTCGCCTCCTGTGTCTTCAATTGATCTTCCAGCCGCCGATTCTTATCTACCAACTCATAGGCATAGTTCACCATCACTTGAGTAGTGGGATCCGTGCCTTCAGGGTCCATTATTGCCCATCCACAGTCAGGGTGTTGGCGAGGAAGGAATCGGAATTGGTCTTCCTTCATATCCTTAAAGTGATGACCACAGAGACCCATGCAGGCTACAGCGGCTGCATCTTCTATGCTATCTTCCATGGTGACACAATGAGCGTGATGCACATAGTTTGAGTCTAGCTAGTATGCGTCCTTCTATTCATCCCCAATGGAGATGCACACCCTAGTCTTCCAATAAGTGTCCTCTAGAGGATGCGTATGCTCATTACAGACATACTCCACAGCTATGTCCCAATCTACATAGTAGGTCTAAAGAATCCCCATAAGTCGGTGGTGCGAGATGAAGGATTCACACCCCGGCTTGTACCAGACCTTCGTAGTCAATCCTAGGGGAGGGATCAACACATCCTCTTGAACGACGTCTTCCTCCTCATCATCATCATCAGACAATGCAACGACCTCCACTTCTTTAGGTTCTTCTTCTTCAGGCTCTTCCTGAAATGGCTCAGGCGTAGCTGTAGGTGTTGGCGAGTCAACTTCTTGCTCTTGGGGTTCCTCCTCCTCACATGGCTCCATGGACTCATGCAAGCCACGAGGTGGGTAGTAGCCTTCGACGCTGATGCGAGCGGTCTTATTGGCACAAGGCATCTATAGAATTAGATTTAGTTATAGTAGGGGCAAATAATTTTCATAATAGAGTGAGGCAAAAGGAGCATAAAACTTTAGCAAATAACAAGGGTGAGATGGAAAGCATGAAATGAGTGAAGCAAAAGAAGATAAAATGACCATTGCTAACTAGGCTTGCGTCCTACAATCGACACGGCTTTGATACCAATCCATCACACCCGATTTTAAGGATGAAATGGGATGCAAAATCTTATGTGCGCTCAGAGATCAGTCACACACATAAGCTGACAAACTATAAATAGTATCATCACAAGTGTTTATTACATCACGAATATTAAGACATAGTCTTCACATAAGTGTAGCAGAAGTATAAAGAAAAGTCTCTCATGGAAGCTACATATCACAGGGACGTCAACTAGTTGACTACAAGTCTAGTAACCCTCAGGAAAGTTGTCATTAACATATCCATCTATTACCCATCTGGGATTTTTATCCAACTAATGAAAATCAACAAGCGTAAGTACATGTTGTACTCAACAAGTGTAACATGGGGTTCATGAGGCTCAAAAGGCTTAACACAGGTTTAACAACATTTAGCTTTTAGTTGTCACAATTTTAGCATAAGAGTGGAACAAATTGTTTCAATCCCAAGGTAAAACACATGATCAATGTAAACATGAGTAATAAATAGCATAACAGATAATTCTTAGTGATCATCTATTCCATAAATGTTCCAAGGCTGCTTGTGACCATGAGCACGGCTGATATACTAGTTTTGCACTCTATAGAGGTTGTACACTTTCACTATGAGTCATGATTTATCCTTTCACTTGAGGTCGTGAGCCTCTTAACCCACTACCAATGAAGGTCGGTAGGGTTCACTATGAAGCCTTTCAAAGGTTTGTCTAACAAGTTAGGGCCATTAGATTCACTCAGCAAATAGATGTAGAGCCCCCTTCCCGATGGCACATTGACACGCAGCCTATACACATGGGGATAGAGGCTGCACTATACCCAATTCGGTAAGCCATTCTTATGCCAATAAAGGTAACCACTAACAAGATAGAAAAGGTCCTCATACTGAGCTAAAGCCAGAGCCATATAGCCCTCACAACTATACTATAAGTCCTGGATGATCACTTACAAATAAGTCCTTAGGGAGAGGAATCTAGAGCACCATAAAAATAGCCCAATGCTCTAGCCCCTTGGTTCCATGTTGCTAAGAAGTCATATTTTAATGTTTGTTGCATATACCATTAGTCAAGTTATAATATCATGGTTTAATTGAGCACTAGCAAAGCTACCCAATGCAAATCCCGTAGGTGACAAGGTGTAAGTTCAATTCTCGGGAATCCCTATCAAGGTGACACATGCAACATGAATTAAATGTATTAAGGTGAATAGGAAACAAGGATAATCCCATGCTACACTTGCCTTGAACAAACCGCTCCTGTTGATCCTACTCATTGAAGTAATACTCTTGGTCTCCCATGAATTGCTCACCGTCTATACTCGATAATCATAGCAACATACAAGCATCTAGAAGCAATCATGCATGCCAAACAAAAGCTATAGATTAGAACAGTACACCAATTAGCATAAAATCAAGATGAAAAGTTTGTAAAATGAATCTATGTCACACTACGAACACACATACGCGAAGATCACAAAATCGGAGCCAAAACAAAGAAGTTATGAATTAAACAAGATTTCCTTTAGTAAAATAATAGATTAAATCTAACCTCAAATTTTAAAGGTTGAAAACATACCTAACAGTAGTATGAACATGTAGATTATGGAATTACGAACCTAACGCAAGTTGAGCGGATCAAATTGGAGTTAAAACAGAGACTTTATGCCCTATATAAGGTAGTGGCAGTTTTGTAAATTGAGGAAACTTGATTTTTGATTTTAAAATAATCAAAATATGATTTTAAACCGAACTAGGGACTGCGGACACAATTTGAATAAAAGGTAGGGGCTCTTTAACAAAAGTTCAGGGACGACGGGTTAAGATCCAATTAATTATAAGGTCCTTTTTGCAAATTTCACAGTGAAGGGGTATCTTCTAAGCTCAGCCATTGATTTCAGATTGGATGGCTCCAAACAGATCTAGAAGGGATGGGTGACGCCGATGAGATCGGCAGCGAGCTCCACGGCGGTGCCATGGCTGGAGACGGGTGGTGCTCATTGAATTGGGTCTATAGACCATTATACAGCAAACCAAGGGCATCGGGATCTAGAGGAGAGCAAGGTGCACTCATCTAGATAGCTTACCAGGGCACAAAGTGGACGGGAGCTACGTGGTGCTCGGCGAGGTGGGAGAGATGGCAGCAGTGCTAGGTTTAGCGAGGCTCGGCGTGATACAAGGGTAGCTACGTCTTCGGAACTTGAGATAGGTGTGGCACGATGCGAGCATCCGATTCTTATAGCCGGAAGTGGCTTGGAGCGCAAGGCAAGGAGAGCGGCATGGTCGGCGCGGACTCTCGGCGGCGGCAATGTCCAACGCAGTCACGCTCATGAGGTAGGCGATGACAAGTGGGACCGGCTCATTAGTGAGAGAGAAGGAAATAGGCCCGGTTGTTAGCGTAATGGAGGGAGAAAGGGAACGGCGCGGCACGCTACCTACGGGCCGAGCAAAGCTAGGCTACGCTAAAAAACAGGCGACGCGGGGCGGCCCAAGAGTAGAAGGGGGCGACCCGGCCGACGGAACAGGAACGGACCATGCGGCGTAGGAAGGAGGCCGAGCTAGGCTGAATATAGAGTAGGGAGGAAGAAAATCCTTTTCTATTTTCTAAACTAATTTCCAAACAAATTTTGAATCCAAATTCAAATCAATATGAAATCTGAATTCAAACCACACAATACAAAAATAATATGCAGCAGCACGAATGCACATACATGTATGTACACCTATATTTGATTTTAAGTTTAACAAAGTTATTATTTTTCTAAATTTCAATGCTCACAAAATACATAATTAAATCATTTTCTCCTAACTTGAAACCATGCAAATTTTAGGGTATTACAATCACATAAGAACTAGGGCTGCGGTGAACGACACCAACATAATTAAAGCTCTAGCAAAACATGCATCAAGATCATTTTGTGTCAACATGCATATATGACCATTTATTAGTTACATGCTTGACTAACATTATATAACACATTTATAAGATACCTT
Source organism: Miscanthus floridulus (assembly GCF_019320115.1). Taxonomy (NCBI): domain Eukaryota; kingdom Viridiplantae; phylum Streptophyta; class Magnoliopsida; order Poales; family Poaceae; genus Miscanthus; species Miscanthus floridulus. Next base: position 49,379,638 of record NC_089595.1, on the reverse strand, counting down.
AGGTAGATCAATTTAACTCTAGTAGTGTCATGAGCTAACACTAAAAAGGATACAAAGCAATGCAAAGTGAAGCAAACAACTACTTTAGGTGCATGCTCAGATTCTAGGCAGCAGTACAATAGCCACTTGTTTTAACCATAACCATAGTTATAGGCATCACACAAAGATGATCCTAGACTTTCTGGAAATCTGAGGAAATTTTCTATAATTTTATTAATTACATCTAGAGCTGATTCAATGGTGAACAAGGTTGAAAATCACTAATAAGCAGACTTGTACAAATTAGGACAAAAAACTGACCTCAACCTCATAAAAGCATAATTGGAGTTCTAAACATTCAGCAAATATGACCCTTAACTTTATGAAAAGCTTATTAAGTTATCTATAACTTTCTTATTATCATCTTAAGATAATTTCACAGCCAACAAGGCAAAACAACACAAACAAGATATCTCTGTCTAGACTTGGGCTAGAATCTATCATTCTACTTTGAACAGCTATAACTGGAGTTTTAGACCATCAAAAGTAGTGCTCTTAGACATTTTGGAAAGGTTAACAAAAGAACTGCAACACTTCTATTTTCACCATTACATGATTCCATGTTAAAATAAGTCAAATAGTAAAATCACTTAGGTTTGTTTAGAGAACATGCAAAACTTGACAACAAACTTCTAAAATCTATTACTCCTAAACCATCAGGCCTAAAATCATGAAATTTTAGTACAAGCAAGCTAAGGAGATTATCCACAACTTTTGTATCCACCATATTTATAGAAAACATCATCTGCATCATAAAAAAAATCACCACCATAGAACTGTACATGTAGCCATAAGAGCAGAGATACAAAGAAAACATCATTTGCAACAAAAAAAATCACCACCATAGAACTATACACGCAGCCATAACAGTAGAGATACAACTATATGCATTTATGATCTATGTTGTTAACAACTAACATTTTGTTGCTATATATGCAGCTCCATGCAACTCCTAATCATGACCAAGAAATCACATTACTTAGCACCAATTATTATAAGTATTACATGACATAAACACATGCATCTATTAACAATTTTTCATCCTCTACTTATATAATGCAACATATATATTATTTTTAGGTGACATGTTAAACATAGATTTGGGTGCTAGAATTTATACAGGTGATAGGTGATATCAAAACATGGATACTATAGCAATATTACATACTCAAGTTTTAGGTGATACCACAACTTTAGATATGAATTTATTCCTAGAAAACTCTAATTAACATAGATAAATAAAAACAGCAAAAACCTTCTACTAACACATGTCATAACATGACTCTACTGCATATATCTACTATCAAGGATTCCAAAAAGTCTTCATTTGCTATTTTACCATTTTTCTATGATTTACTATGATTTTCCATAGTTTTAGCTGAAAACACATAAAAGAAAAAGATTAAACAAAAAAGAAAATGACATCTTACACTTAGGACCCCGTACTTTCCTCTAACATACCTGTAGTTCATAAGACACTATTCATATGAGTCGTATCCTTTGTAACTGGAAACACAAAAGAGTTTCTAATTCATTTTTGTCCTTCCCTTCATCTTCCTCATGGGAACAGAGCAGGGGACGGAAGCGAGGACAGGCTCGTGGTCGGCCTTGGTGAGCGGTGGTCGGAGACGGCAGTGAGGAAGGACTGACGAGGCTGGGCTTTGGCCGCACCTAGCCCATGGCTCAGCCTAGTATAGCCCGTGGCCTTCTGGCCACATCCGTTCATGGTAAGGAGGCGAGCAGGGATGGCGGCACGCCAACACCTATGAGTTCGGCGGCTAGGGTTCTACATGCGTGAGCAAGGTAGGGAGAGGATGTCGTGGGGTTGTTGGTAGCGGTGGTTGGGCTCAAGGCACGCTAGGAGCACAATAGCAGGGCAGAGCTCAGGGCGGCCATGGTGGCTCCACGGCAAGCAGTGCGAGAGAGAGGAGGAAGAGAGCAGGGAGAGCGAGTGAGAGAGAGCGCTTGGGAGTGGGGAGTGCCTGGGGGCATCTTGGCATCTCTCCATCACAAGTAGAAGGCAGGGGCACATAGCAGCCATGGTGGGGGCATGGCCGGCGCATGTAGGACGCGTGGACATTACGTCGAACACCTGGTGGGCGCGGTTGTGGACACATTCGAGCTCTTATTTCAGCATATTCAATGTGGATTTAGACCTGGTCGCCTCTAGGAAAATTGCTTCCCACCTGATGATCAACAAAACTCATTGTGCTTGGACATTAGAGCTCTAAATTAGTAGCTAATTAAGCCCCAAGTTGATAGTGTCAACGACTTAACAATAGTTAAGCTTTGCTCTGTTTGAGCTCAAATTACGTGGTCAAAACATGGTCAAATTTGATCCAACTTCTTCCTATACCTTCTTCATGGAATTATCTCCACCTCTTATTTTTGGCGCAACTCAAGTTGCTTAACAAATTTTGGAGAACACGGGTTGCCAATCATCATTGCCACTAAAATTCTAGACTTAGTCGATTCTTGGACCCTAAAAATAGCACTAGATTCGATCTGTGGGTCCATAATTGGCTAGGTTAGAGGCTGAACCAGGTCTTGGTACTTAAACAAAAGTTGTTCAACATAATTCAAATTACAACTTTGCTTAAAGGATCTAGGATTGGTTCACCTTGGTTAGGAAGATACAAATCTCCAAAGATGGGTATATGAAACTGAAATTTGGATTTCAGAGTTTGAGCAAAGTGTGACCGAATTCAGTGAACTTGCATCTTGTAGAGAACCTTTGAATGACCAAATCAGCTCCAAATCTTTTGAGACTTATTTTATTGTTTCCATCACAAAGTGTACTTAAACTCATATTAAGGAATCCAGTTGAGTTACCATATGAATTTTGAAGATAAAAATGTCACAACATATCAACTCGCTGTTGCTGATTAGGGATAGATTTCTAAGAGCCCAAAGGAGCATTGCATTCAAATTTGATGCCACTGTTTGAGCCACTTAGGAGTTGAATCGGGGCTTAGTACAAAAATGAAGTTTGTTGCACTCCACTTAAACTTCAACTTTTATTTAAGGTCAAACTTCATATCTGGTCCCCAAATCAAGGTTTCATCTTGGTCATAGCAGCATCACGATAAAACTTAAATTATCCTTTTTGATCCATTGAAGCATTTTCTAGACATTTGCTCAACATGAACCCTTCATAACTTTTGTTCTTGAGTTTAATTGGAGTCATTTGGGTAAGGTAGCAAGGTTTGGTCGACATCCCATATTCCCATTCACCTGATGAAGCAATTCAAAAAAGGTTATAACTTATCATTTCATGTGCCTTTTTTATTCCAAACTTCATGAAACTTTCCCAAAGTTCACTATGGATGCATGTTGATTTAATGTACATGAAATAAGCATGTTTTAACATTACTCATGCATAATCTTAATAAGGGTCCACATGTAAGCAATGGTGTGTTGTCCAAATTTAAGTTGGGCTCATTTTTATAGATTTGACCTCAACACCATCACCATTTTAGAGATAAGGAACTAAAGCTCCTAATTACCTCTTGATTTATCATGTTTGAGCTCAAACCCACTACCTAGCAAGTGGCTAACACCTGGGTGTTACAGCCCTCCCCCTTACGAGAATCTCGCCCTGAGATTCGGTGCGAAAGACTTTAAGGGAAGGGAAGCATGTCATCCAATCTCCAACGTCTGTGATAGCATTAGGTTACTTAGCTCCAAGCATCAGAGAGGCTAATTTGGTTAAGACAACTTTTTGATACTTGCTCTTTGTAGTAAATTTGTCTGATGAATTTCCTTCATTGACTTCCACGAAGCATTGTTACTCTTGAGGTGAATCCAAGCGACCACTATTACTCTAAGAGGAAACCAAAATTGCCTTGTACCTGCATAGAATAAGTGCTTCCTTTCGAGCTAGGCGCCTTGAGGATTGATGGTTGAGTTGATCATAGCTCATGCATACAGTGTAGAGAAGAATGCAAATTGTGCTGAAGGATCGGGATGCTTTTGAAGGTGCCTAGCTGGGCTTGTGTCGGCCGTGTGTATGATGACTACGACCAGTCTAACAGCTATGCCCGCCATAGATTTACAAGAACTCATGGTTGTATACGCAAAACTCTTGTTGGTTTAGAGTGTAGGGCCCTACAAATAGATTTGTAGGGCGGCTGTAGTACCAGCTGCCCCTACAAATCGATTTGTAGGGGCGGCTGGTACTACAGCCTCCCCTACAAATTGATTTGTAGGGGTGGCTATAGTACTAGCCGCCTTTATAATACCTGTTTGTAGGGGCAGTTCAATCTAGAACCGCCCCTATAGTACGTTTTCCCGCAAAAAAATTCAAATTTACAATTCAAATTCGACCATAACACTGTTTGTTTCCACGTATTCCATCCAGCATTTGTGTTGCCGAGCGCCCCATGACCAACGTTCTGATCCACGTTCACGTTGACGAATGCCCAATGTTCTGAACCGCATTCGCGTTGCTGAATGCTCTGTGACCAACGTTTCGAAAAACGTTCGCGTTGATGAATGCCCCGCGACCAGCATTCCGAACCCCTTAGACTACAAGCACAAGAGTATTATATAAACTACAATTATAAGTCTAATTCACTAGAATATATACAATCCATCATTAAATATATAAATTCCATACACATTGTTATCAACGTCCTAAAGCTAGCCTTTTAGTCTCACGAAGGTGTTGATACTGGGGATTTCTACTTAAGTTAGACTCTCGGTCATGATAGGCGCCTTTGACGTGTACAATCTAGTCCAATATGAAGTTGCAAAGGTCGCCAATGAGCTCTAAGAGTTGGTCATCCTTGTATGGGTCTCTTTTCATTCCTTTCTCTTCTTTCCACTACAAGAGAACAAGTTTTGATTTAGTATTTCATACCATGTACGAAGTTTTTATACTACGGGTGAAGAGGTTCAAACGTGCTCTTAAGGGGTGTCTCCTATAGGCACCGGTGTTACTCATCATAGAACATATATAGTATCCACAATGTACACTCCCAGGCTTTTTCTTGGGGCACTACGTGTTTTACATATGAAAATGTTAAGTAATGCTTTTGGCAGTCATGTAATGGAGTACTGAAGAAGTAAGTTACACTTACCGCATATAGTGTTTTTATAGCCAGGTTTTCCTTCCTTGCTGGATCATGCCTTCCGTGATGATTAGTGACATGGAACCTAAATGCCCTGTTTGAATTATTTTTGCAAATACAACTTGTTAGTATCTAAAAGTGAACGTTACAAGTATGTATACAAACATATAAGCTAATCAGGATTGCCGATATGTATACGTCTTGAGAATCAATATGGAGTCTTTGTATGTCATCGGGTCCCTATATATTGAATCAAAGACCCATGCCATGCTCGTCCTGACATCGATGGCTATACAAATCCAGTGGTTGCTACATGAATTTAATCATAGAACTAGATAATCTCTTTTGCATTGAATAAAATATATCGAACAAAGCTTTAAGTATAGAGTTGAACTTACTCGAAGTTGTATGGTAGCCATATAGTAGAGTGTTGTTAGAGAGTTTTGAAAGCCAGAGCAATGTATGCCACAACCTTAAGGGACTCTTCCCTTAGTTTTGCCATACGGATGTGCTCTTTCTTCCGAAGAGTCTTTGTAGCAGCTAGCTCTTTGGCATCCAGTTTCTACTGTTTAGGGTAATTAAAATTTGTTTGGGCTATAGCTTGAGGGTCTAGATATCCGGCTTTTGCACTTGGCATTTGTTTGACAATGTGCACTTGCATTCTACAAATCATGGCATGGGTTAGTTACAACAAAATTCAAAGATTACATTCATATCATAACGGGAGGACAAGGACTTACAGGCACCACGTGCGAATTAGATTCATCTCCATTTCTCCTAGGTGAAAGCATGTGTGCATGTCATTGAAGTCAAAGACAATTTTCTCGGTTGGGCTTCCAAATGTGCCGGTGGGGAAGCATGCTTTTATGAGGTCTATGCTCATTGGGAGAACACGTAAGTACCAATCATGGAACCTTCTCATTCCAAGTGGTAGGCGCTGGATGTCCCAGTTTGGTAGGAAGGGCTTGCCTCTTTCATATGTTTTTGGGCAATCCTTTGACCATTTGATGGCATCAACAATTGGATACTACTTTGCAATTTGGTGGAGTTTGCTAGTGACGGCCTCCTCAGAACCCAGTGATGGGACTTTTTAACTTGGTTCTCAGGCTTGAACTGGTCATGGGAATACCACTTGGACACCAATGAGACATCTTTCATTGGAACATAAACTAGCCTTATGGTGATTGGATGCTTCTTTTGAAGTTCCCATTCAGCACGTCCTCATCTTCTTGTGCATCACCTTCTTTAGGAGGCACTCGTTGTTCATGTATCGGTTGTGCTTATTGAGAAGACTGTGGCATCTCATCATGCACTTGCTCGGTACAAGCTGGAGAAGGTTGTGGCATCTCATCAGGCACATGCTCGCTAGGAGGCAGGGAAGAATGTGGCATCTCAGGAATGTGGTGGTCACGAGATGGTGAAAATATCTCCCCGACCTCAACAACTTGCTCCAAATTTGGGAGAGGAGGCGGCGGCGAAGAAGTAGTCAATATAATGTCTCATTTGTGCCAGAGGATGAACTATCCCATAACATCTCCGAGTAACACTAGCCCCTCGGGAGTTGTGTAGTCTATTCTCCACTACATGAACTCAAGCTTCATGGTATGCACCTCGACCCTAGTGTAGTCTGGCGGTATCTTATTATTGTGTTGTAAGCCACCGGGAGGATGTGCCACACCCGTTGCCACCTCCATCACAGTGTTCTGTCGGCCACTGAGAAACACCAAGGTGCAACTAGTTGGTTCCCATATGCGATCAACAGAGGTTGTGGCTGCAGTGGAACCTTGGCTGCTAGGAACTTTCAGAGGGCTGTCAACTAATGCTAGTTCTCCCGGTGATGTCACTAATATCCATGGCTCCATAGACAGTCCTTGCTCCTCTAGTGCCTTCGCAACTAGAGCCTTCACTTGGAGCTCAAGATTAGTCTTTTGGTCTCTGCCATGTTTCTTGTACATGTGCCTATCCTCTTTGAATCCTTGCTTCAAGGTCATCCTTTTCCCTAGCCCCCTAGTGCGGCCTATGTGCTCCTTGTTTCCCAAGCGAAGGCTAAGCTTGTCCCTCTCTCTAGAAGGATTGTATGAGCTCTTCTCCTCGTCTTCAGCATATTTCAGTATCCTTGATACTGCCTCTTGGGTCTCCGGCTTATCAAACTTAATATTACCACCAGATAATTCTGTACTCCTTGCATATATCCAATTCCTTGAGCGTACCTTCAAATTCATCACATTGAGATTCCCAGCAGCTGCGGCCTCTTCATCCATCTTCCTAAACTGCTCTTCCTTGGCATAGTAGCCACCGGGGCCTAGATGACGGTGGTGTTTGTTCCTCTTCGCCAGCTCGGTATTACGGGCACTGAGCTCCAATGCCTCCGGTGAAGTCTTCTAAGCCACGAGCTCCACCCATTGACTAGGAGTTATTTTGTTGAACTCGTTGAAGGGAGTTAACCCCTTTTGGATATACTTCTTGTTGAGCTCCGACCTCCAACATCAAAATGACTCTCCCATCATCCTAAAAGCATTTTTTTACTAGTTCGTGCTTACCCTCTAGAAATCTAAAATTGAGCTACAGCTGCCTATCTCATAGTTCATCCTTTTTGTTCTCTGGTACCTCTTTATAGTTAGGGATTGCTGGGTTCAATTTATCTCTTACTAGGGCCCCAATCGCATTACGGAATCATCCTCTTAATTCCTTTGGCTCAAGGATCTCCCCTGCTGGCCCGACCTTCATTATCACATAGCATGCCTTATCTGGATATAGATTTGCTTTTCTATCCCCTCATTTCCTCTTAGGCTTGGTAGTCATGGTTGTGTCTTGAGGTTGTGGAGTAGAGGCCTCAATGTTCATCTCTGTGGTTGTTGCCTCTGCTCTCCTTTCCTCTACTCCATCTTGTCCAGCGAGATGTCACGGATATCGATGTCGTCTTTTCCGAGTTTCAGGAGGGACCTATATATACGATAGGTCAAAGTGTTAGCAGAGGTAACACAGCCAAAGCTTTAGCAAAATTTACAAGCTAAGGCTTTTTCCCTACCTCCTCGTTCGGGTCAAAATCCTTGTTCAAATCTTCCTCTATTGGCCTCCTTCCGGCTTCATGTGGGAAAAGATCCTCGAGACTTACATATCCCTCTTCTGAGTTATTATCATCATCAACAATAACTTCTTCACCTTCAGTAGCCTCTCCTGCTCTTCCTTCTACTCCCCCTTCCTCCTCGTCACACTGCTCCTGAGTAAGCATCACTTCTAGATCCTTTTCTAGCTTGTAATCGAACTGCTCCTGAGTAAGCTGGTCCTCAAGTGCTTGCTCCTCATAAGTTGACTGCTCATCATGCTTGGGGCATCGGGCTGCACTGTCTGGTGTCCACGATATTATTTCGTGCTTTGTTCTAATAGATGCAAGAAAGTGTGCTTTAGGTACGCGAGAAGGTATAAGAAATAAAAAAGGTCTATAAACCAAAGTAGTCCTATAAAACAACAATATATCAAAAAATAAGTAGTAGCAGTAGTAGAGGCCTTAGAAACATGTCAATCATCATTTGATCATGAACTTGGAGCATCAAGGCATCATAACAGAGAAGAGAGGAGAAGGTAATGTAGGGGCGGTTGCTAATGATGCCAAGTTCCTCACAAGTTCTTGATCATCAGCTCATATTCCATATAATGTATGGACTTAGACAATTTCATCATCGGCAAAACAAAGGAGAGGAGAGGAGAGGGAAGATTTGGCAAAAAAAAGCAACAGCTGCTTAATAAACATAAAGAGGAAAAGGTGTAAAAAATAGCTGCTGCTTCCCAAACATAGAGGATAGGAAAGGTGAGAAAAATAGAGGAGAGGGGAGATTTGGCAAAAAAAACAGTTACTGCTTCCCAAACCGTGTTGGGATATTATACATGGTCAAGATCACTGGCCAAGTGCTGTGGTCGCTCATCCTCTCATTGAAGGGATTTATTCCATCGGTGCTCAAGCCAAACCGTACATTCCTTGGGTCATCACTGAATTCTTTGTGCTTCTCATCAAACCTTTGTCACTGACTACAATCAGTCGGGTATGTAATGTTATCATCATCCACCTTGCGCTCATCATCCCACAATGTCATGAGTGCGGCTTCTTTAGGGTTTAGGAAGATACGTCTGAAGCAGTCGGTCACTAGCAGGTACCACATTATCAAGGTAGGAATTCTTCTCTGCTTTGCATCGTTGCCTAATGGAGTTTCCTCTGGGGGATGAGATTCTTGTACCACCTTTTTTGTACCCTTCTTATTCCTCTTTTTCCCCATGAAGGCTTCGTTCCCACCGTAAAGGTCATTGTTCTTGTACCGGCTGGCCCCACACCGAGGACATTTATCTAGTGACTTGAACGTTTCGCCACGAAAAAGTATATAGTTGTTGGGACATGCATGGATTTTTTTAACCCCCATTGTCAATGGACTTATGACCTTCTTCGCTTGGTATATGTTGGCGGGAACTGAGTTTGGTTGTGGGAGCACCCATGACAGGAGATGCAATAGATCATTGAAACTACAGTGTGACCAGCCATACTTAGCCTTCAAGATGGGCAGCTCAAGCACAAAACATAGCAATGTCCAATGTGTCGGACATCCCTTTTCAACACTATACGCAGTCTCCTTCAATGCTTTTATCACCCTTTCTAAATTTTCTAGACCTTTCGGGCTATTTAGTAAAATCTCTAGTTCAAGGGCTCGAATTATGTCCTCCAAATCATCTTCATCCCCGACACGTGCTCCACCATCATTATTGGCACCACCTTCGTCGTTACCATCCCAACCACCAGCATCACCACCTTGTTCATTGCCAAACTCGAAAGCCATTCGTGCATCAAGCTCTGCTGAATATTGGGACAGGGATTCTATGGTTTCGTCGTCGTATTCCTCCTCATCCTCGTCGTTAACAATAACCGTTTCACCATGATGAATCCACACTGTGTAGTCCTCAACAAATCCTCGCATAATCAAATATGATCTGATGATAGTCATATCTGTCCATGCCATACGGTTCTTACAATCTTTACAGGGACAAATAATTGTATCATTATTCTCTTTCAATGTCGTTTCATGCTTCTTTGCGGCTTCAATATATTTATCCACCTCTTTATAGAAACCTGTCTTGAACCTTAACGAACCATACATCCAAGAGTTCCCGTACTCCATCTTTTACAACAACAACAAAACAAACATTAAAGGACTACTTATTCAGATATATATAAAAATGAATCAAATTAATAATAACTTGAGAATAATTGTATATACTTCAGATATATATGAATATAAATCTAATATAATTACACAAAGCATACAAACACACCATGGTAGAGTAAAATTAATTAATGGCCCATTTATCCATAAATAATTAAAATACATATTTATTAATTACAATAAATAATTTCAAAGACAACAATTAGCAATAATTATACTTTACCCAATATCTTTTATACAAACCCAAATCCAATTTTATCAAACATAAATTTATAAAAACAAAATTAATAAAAAAAATCAAACCCTAGATCTAGATCTACATGCACATGAAACATACATAAAACTAATTAATCATTCACTAAAATCAAGAAACATGGACCAAATAAGGGTATGATCTTGTTCCCTTCCCTAATTTACCCTAGTACATTTAAAACTTGGGTCTAATTTGCTTCATAAGTAGTTCAAGCACCATAGAAGAGAGAGAGAAACAAAACTTTAATTACTCACTAACCAACCATTAAAACTTTAAAATAAAGTGTGGAATAGCATTTTCTTACCTTCTACAACCTCTCCGTCAAAGGATTTGAGATCAAAACATTTCCCCTTAGTAGAGCAATTTTTGGGAGATGCCCAAGGCCTCTCCACCTTTCTTTCACGGGTTGGAGTGAGTGACCCGAGGAGAAAGAAGGTGTTACAGTTATTTTATATGTGGGTCATTTGTAGGGGCGGCTGGTGATTGAGCCGCCCCTACAAATTGAAGGTATTTATACGGGGGCATTTGTAGGGGCGGCTCAATCACCAGCCGCCCCTACAAATAGCGACGCCAGGGGTGGCTGGTGAGTGAGACGCCCCTACAAATGGGATTTGTAGGGGCGGCTCGTATCACCAGCCGCCTCTGCTGTTCCATTTATAGAGGCGGCTGATGTCTGGGCTGCCGAGCACGCCACTATAGGGGCGGCTCCATTACTGGCCGCCCCTACAAAAAATTTATCCCATTGCTAAAAAATATTTTTTACGTAGTGACGAAGCATTGTTACTCTTGAGGTGAATCCAAGCGACCACTGTTACTTTAAGAGGAAACCGAAATTGCCTTGTACCTGCACAGAATAAGTGGTTCCTTTCGTGCTGGGCCCCTTGAGGATTGATGGTTGAGTTGATCATAGCTCATGCGTACAGTGCAGAGAAGAATGCAAATTGTGCTGAAGGATCGGGATGCTTTTGGAGGTGCCTGACTGGGCTTGCGTCGGCCGTGTGTACGTATGATGACTACGACCAGTCGACACCTATGCCCGCCGCAGATTTACAAGAACTCATGGCTGTATACGCAAAGCTCTCGCTGGTTTAGAGTGCAGGGCATTGCAATTTTTATTTGGAACACGCAAAGAAAGTCAGAAACTTGTATGATGTATCTGATGTTTCATCACGTCACCGTTCTGACACGCAATGGACTCGATCACGGAAGTCCCACTAATAGGTTGTCTTCAGGATCGTGCCTGGGAGATCCGAGTCTGGCCAACCGTCCTCTTCTGTTCCTTAAGAAGCTGTCGCCGCTTTCGCACTATTATCGTGACTCTGCAGTTGTTTTCTCTCCTTAAAAAATTTTCTGATAGCTAACACGCTATCGCGAGGTGCCGTTGGCATACGGGCAGTTAGCTGGTGTTTTCGTGAGGTTGCAGCTGCTGACGACCTCACCTAACGCTGGTAAACTAATTCACCGTGATCTGCTCCCTGAATTCTTCCGGTGGAGAAAAATTTAAACCTTCTCAACGTACCGTCTAAGAATCTGTTGGTGGCAAAGCCGAAGTGAGAAAGAGAGAGAGAACGACTTGGAGTTTGGTCCTGATTGGATTGCATGGTCTAAAGTTTAGCTCTTGATTTTCTAATAGAAATTCTAAAATAATATCTAAAGTTTAGGATCTGTCTCGGTGACATTCGGTTGATTTGGCTCTCCCTGTTAACTGAATTTTTTTATGCACTTACACTATCATCTTGCTATATTTACACTCTTCTATTACTATATTTACACTGATTTCTTCGGTGTAATATATAGGACAGAGTGGTGTAATTTGAGGATAACCTAAGATCTCAAACAAATATAAGCTAAATTTTTAAAAAAAATTATAATTTTTTTTCTATAGATTCTAGATACCAGAGAAATATATGTCAAATTATTTACAAATATCGTCAAATTGTTCACAAATATACAAATTTACAAATAGAAGAACGGAGAGAGAGCAAAGAAGAACAGAACCGCGAGAGCACATCTCGTCTTCCAGCAGCAGAAAAGGGATAGAAAGCAGATGACGATGGCACACTAGGACGGCGGCGCCTGCACTGGGGACACCCGCTCTGGGGACGCCTGCCGAGGACGCTCCACCCGCGTCCGCACCGGGGCAGCGGTGGCAGCCTACCCGCCGGGGACGTCCGCGTCGGGGTGACGGCGGTAGCCTGGGGCGGCGGCAAAGGAACGACAAAGGAGCGCGCGCCCGCCCGAGCAGAGGAGCGGCGAAGGAGCCCGAGCAGATGCCGACACGTGTAAGGTCCAACAGCCTAGAATTCGATTGAGGGATGGACCAAAATCACTCGGCTGAGAGTTAGCAATTCTGAAAGTTTAGCTAACTGCTAACCTAACAATAGACCACACAAAAGTGAGTTAAAAGTCTGAAGTTTTAGTTCTTAACTTTTCACGTGACTTGGACGAACAAAGGAACAAAAGGCGTGGAAAGCGTGGTGAATAAACTCTACCGCCTCAGTACCAAGTACTACTCCTATCAACGTGCATGCGCGACATGCAACAGCTGATCTATGGTAAGCAAAGCCGCCTTGTTATGTTATGCCTACCGAATTTTGCCCGTTCGCTCGCAGACAAGATGCGGTGGTAAGGCTGGATAACGAGCCGGCTCGGCTCGTTTCGGCTCGGCTCGTTCTGGCTCGTTAAGATAACGAGCTAGCTCGGCTCGGCTCGTTATCCTAACGAGCCAGAAAGCTAGCTCGGCTCGGCTCGTTAAAAGCTCGAGCTGGCTCGTTAAGCTCGCGAGCCAGGTATAAAAAATACACAAAATATAATATTTGCATTTATCTAAAGTTTGAGAATAATAATAATAATACAAAAGAAATGAATCTAACAACCTTAAATCGAACAAAAAAATTAATATGCGCTAATATATATACAAGTATAATAAAATATTATAGTATTCATGCATCTAACTATCTTAAATGGTACTTTTTTCTGAAAGCCTGGCTCGTTTAGCTCGCGAGCGGCTCGCGAGCTGGCTCGAGTTGGCTCGTTATAGCTAACGAGCTAAAATCTTGGCTCGGCTCGGCTCGTTATCTTAACGAGCCGAGCCGAGCTGAGTCGAGCCAGCCACGATCCGAGCGAGCTAACGAGCTTCGAGTTTTTCGTCCAGCCTTATGCTGTGGCAACCACGACTCTGCAGTGCGCATGCCAGTCAGAAGCTTAGCTTAACGGAGCAGTGGCCGGCAGAGGCGTGAACACGATTTGCACGAGCCGCTTGTCCGTTGGCTATTGCCATCAGAATTCACTCGTCCTCCGCTACCTGTCAGCCGCTGTAGCGGCCATGTTTGTTTGAAATTATCAACCGACTTATCAGCTAAAATCTATAATATTTTTCTCTCATAACATAACAGCTTCAATCAGTCGGCTTATGAATCAGCCGAACAGAGCCACTCGCCCGCACACGGGAGGATCTTTGGACAACAAATTCACGTGGCCGGCCCAGATGAAACGCATGCCGGGCGCACGACCGCCGCCGACGTGGCGGAACCAGGGTCTCACGACCATGGGGAGAACTGCTGGTGCGTTGTGCGCTGGATTGATGCGCATTCAAAGTTCGCAGCAGCGTGATTGGATTCGACTATTCGAGTCCGATCGCGTGCGGGGCGGCACGTGTACAGCCGCGGGGACGGACGGACATTTACGCCGTGCTTGCTTGACCCATAAAGGCGCGGCCTTGCGCTGTGCCACTCAGAGCAAAGTTAAGAATAGATAATACAATTGTTATCTTCTATTTATATATATAAAAGATTTTTTATTATTATTACCTGGTATCATATCTTGCGTTATCCTCTCTGTTCCTTCTCGCATACTCTTGTATAATATGAGAAAGGAAAGAAAGACGTAGAATCTTGGTCTTGAGCCTATCTCTTTGAACGTGTTTCGCTTGGAGCTTGGAGATAGTGAGCGATGGGATGGTTCTGTCCCTAATTTTTGGGACGGTATCATGTTTTGGTCAAAGGGAGAGAAACATTCATCTTCTATGTTTGGTTCCACGACATCAAAATGTGAGATGAATCATCCACCTCCGACTTGCTCGCTCGCGTTTGCTCTTTCGCATTCACGCCTGCCAGCATTGCCATTGCAGCTCGCCCTAGTCCCCACATGCCCCGCGCTCACCTCGCCACTTGCATGCACGGAGGAGAGGAAGAAAGGGAACAAGCTTGTCCCCTTGTATTTAATTTTGCTAAAAAGAATCAATATCATCTAAGAGCCAGCATGAACACAAATATACCGATGCAACTTTTATGACCTAAATTTAGATATAATTTGATTAATCGGTGATCAAATTCTTATAATGCTGATAATCATTTCTGGACGGAAGGAGTACTTTGTTGCGTCGATCATGCGCCCGGACGCGTAAATGAAGGGCACGTGATGGCAGGGCCCTACCATCCGTTGCAACTTGTCCTGTCACCATGCGCGCACATGTGGTTGTGGATCCATCACGTCCATTCTATAATTCTGAAAAGCGCCCAAACACACGCAGCTTTGTCAAATGCAATCCTGAACTCATAACTCCACTCGAGACAGCCCATGTTCATGCTTGTCTGTCAGTCTATTGCGTATTTGCCGCCTTTTTAATCTCCACTCGTATATGACTAAAATGTTGACCGGTGGTCATATATATGGAGACTCATAGTTTGGGGGTGGGGGTAGGGGGATTTATAATAATGATGACTATAATAGACGAAATGGGATATCATTATTAACAGACGAAAACGTACACATTGTTGTTGGGAATGGTGGTACGAATGGCACGTACACAACTGGGGCACGAGTTTTTAATTTTCAAAGATCGCTTGATTCCAAATCTTGCATCACAGGGATCACTGATTGCTAGCGGTCCGGGCCCGCGACACTGGCATCTCGCACTCCTGCCACATGGCA
Source organism: Miscanthus floridulus (assembly GCF_019320115.1). Taxonomy (NCBI): domain Eukaryota; kingdom Viridiplantae; phylum Streptophyta; class Magnoliopsida; order Poales; family Poaceae; genus Miscanthus; species Miscanthus floridulus. The sequence goes on along the minus strand of NC_089595.1, from coordinate 49,364,135 downwards.
TCTCTCCAAATCCGCCATAAAATTATTTCCAGGAAGTAATAAACCGACCATAAAATAGCCCCAACTGCGTCCGTGCACCAATTGCGAAAAGTGTTAAGATCTAGGTGTCGTCGTGGATCCCCTGATCCAAACTCCCCTCCTGATAGCAGATAGTATATTGCCCATGCTAACGCCACGGTAGCATTTTAGATGATGCAAAGTAAGAACCAGACACGGTATAAAATAATAAAATAGATTGAAGATTCACATAAAAAGGAGGGATACAAATTTATAGGGTTATTATATTATTTAATCCAAAAAGGATCAAACTTATCTTATTGAATACAACAAGGATTAACTTAATCTATGCCTCCAAGATATATAGTTTGTTTAAGAAAAAAAAATGTTGTTAAGATAGAAGCACATAAGAAATTACTAAAAGAAACATCTAAATCATCCAATCCCCTACCAATTAGGTCATGATAAATCTACTCTCCAGTGGAGAACACGCTCTGCAGAATTCAACAATGGTAAGCCTCGATGAGCAATGAACCTGAGCATGAAAGCATCCATTGGTGATCGAAGAGCTTAGCTATACCTACAGCTGCTAGTGTCAGCATGAACAAGCTCCTACACTAGTTGCATCACCTTCATCCCACTTGTCTCAAGATTCTGATGTAGGCCTGTCATATGAATCAATCAAGCCAAAGCTGTTTTTTTAATAAAGGATAGTTTATATCCGGCTTCATCTACCGAGGTTGAATCAGGCCCATTATTACAAAGTTCACAGCACACCACTTTCAAGGTTGAGAAGCTCACATCCAGACTTTGGAAAACAAAATATGAAGAGAAGTCCTGACTAAGAAAGACCACAAAACCTAGTAGATAACCATCCACTGGAACTAAAGAAATGCAGAGCTGAAGTTTCCAAATGCTGCCCAACAAGGGTCAGCTAGTCATGTAGATCATCACGCCACTGCAGTCTTGCCCACTGCCGTAGCCAATGGGTTCCCCTAAAGAGCACCTGCAAAAAAGTTTTTGGTCTGCATTTGTGAAAAACCACTTCATTTCTTGTTAACCAAATTGTCCAACATAAAGCCGCTGCTGCCGTTAATAACAATGAGTTATAAATAACACCACCCATCTTAGACCAAGTAACAAATAAATCGTCTATGTTGAGAGGAGGTGCTATTCCAAATAATAAGTGTATAGCGCGCCACAGAAATTTGGCATAAGCACATTCGAAAAAAGGTGGTGAATAGTCTCTGTAGAGTGACAAAAGCAAGGTTATCTTTGGTTAGGATTACACCTCTTTTTAGGTACCACAAGAATATCTTTATTCTTGTAGGAATCTTGATCTGCCATAAATCTTGTGACACTTTGACACCATTGTTAATTAACTTGGCATACATAGATTTAACCGAGAAGGTACCTGATGAATGTAAAGCCCAAACAAATGTGTCTCTTTCCCCCAGTAAGTTAACATCTTGTATAGAAGCAACAATTCTAAGCCAGTCCCTTAGATTCCTACTCACTAAATTGCGGCGAAAGGAAATGTTAAGTGGGACTGAAGCAAGTACTCTTGCCACCGAATCTTGTTTTCTTCTCACAATATTGAACAACGTAGGAATTCTATCTTTTAGTGGCTGGTCACCCAACCAAGCATCAATCCAAAAACAAGTTTGTGATCCGTCTTTCACTCTAAATGAACCCAAACCCATGAAAGTATCTTTAACATTCATCAAGCCTTTCCAGAAATGAGAGTCATTTGGCTTTTTAGTACAACTCCCTAGAGTCTTATCTTTTATGTATTTATTCCTCAATAATTCTTGCCACATGCCATCCTTATTTAGCAATTTGAAAAGCCATTTACTTAACAAACATCTGTTTTGTAAGTCCAAATTTTTGAATACCTAAGCCACCTTGGATTTTTGGTTGGCAACAAAATTTCCCATTTAGCCAACCTATATTTGTGCTTGTGTTGGTCATGTTGCCAGTAGAATCTTGATCTTAAACGGTTAATCTTTTCCAAAACTCCTTTTGGGAGTTCAAAAAATGACATCATAAACATCGGTAAGCTAGAGAGCACCGAGTTTATTAAAACCAAGCGACCTCCTACCGAAAGCAACTTGCCTTTTCCAACCACTAAGCTTCTTCTCAATTCTGTTTTCGATTGTCTACCAATCTTTATTTACTCAACTTCCTAGTGTGTACAGGTAAACCAAGGTAACAGAAAGGAACTTACCCACCCCACATCCAAACAACTGCGAGTAAACACCTTATGATCCTTTGCCTTACCAAAGCAAAAGATCTCACTCTTGTGAAAGTTAATTTTAAGCCCTGAGAGTTGCTCAAAAGTACTTAAAATTAACCTTCATGTTTCTCGCTCTTTTCAAACATCATGGCTCATAAATATTACCGTGTCGTCCGCATATTGGAGGATGGACAAGGCCATCTTGGACAAGGTGAGGTAAGACCCCTTCTACCTGACCCGCTTCCTTTGCTAGCAATCAGTTATAGCCAGCATATCTACCACTATATTAATAGTATTGGAGACATGGGTCACCTTGCCTTAAACCTTTTTTCGTTTGGAAAGTATGAACCAAGTTGATCGTTCACCTTAATATTACATTTCCTCCTTGTGTGAACTCTGCTTCACCCAAGAGCACCATTTTTGTGAGAAACCTTTCATCCTTAAAGTTTTATTGTAGAAAGCTCCATTTTACTTTATCATATGCCTTTTCAAGTCTATCTTGAAAATTATCCCATCTTGTTTTTCGAGTGAAGTTCATGTATTGTCTCGTGAATTATTACTGCGCCTTCCATAATGTTTCTACCTGGAAGGAATGCTGTTTGTGTTGGTCTAATAATCTTCTGGGCAACAGTAGATAATCTATTAGTTGCAACTTTGGTAAAGATTTTAAAAGAAACATTCAATAAACATATTGGTCTGTATTGTTGAATCGCTTTCGCATCTTTCTTTTTTGGTAGCAAAATTATCGTTCCAAAGTTGAGACTATTCAAAGGCAAGGTTCCCTCATGGAATTCCATAAACATAGCCATTGGATCATCTTTTAATAGGTCCCAGAAGACCTGATAAAACTCTGGTGGAAAACTGTCTGGGCCTGGTGCCTTATTATGTTCCATTTGGAACACTGTTGTCCTTACTTCTGATTCCGATAAGGCATCTGTCAAGTACTCATTTTCTTGTTTGGAGACTTGTGGAATGTCATGAACATAGTGTTCATCTAACTCAATAAAAGAATTCTCCGGAGGACCAAAAAGACTCTTGTAATAATTTGTAATATGCTGCTTCAACTGAGAATCACCATCTATTACAGTGTGACCGTCCTCCAACTAGAAAATACGAGTTTTCCGATGTCTTCCGTTAGCCAACAAATGGTAATATTTTGTGTTAGCATCACCCTCCAGTAAATGCTTAACCTTTGCCCTTTCGTACCATTTTAGTTCCTCTTCTTGAAGTATTTCAGCAAGCCTTTCATTTAACACATGTTTTAAGTTTAGTTACAACTCATCAAGCAAAGAGTTCTCTGCCTTTTTATATAGCTCATCGAGTTTGTTTAACAAGGTCTTCTTTTCTTTCTTGTAGGCACCACTCACATTTTTTGCCCATCCTCTGAGGTATTGGCGGAGCTTTCTGATTTTCGCTTGCCACCTCTCTAGGGGGCTACCCTCGATGAGCACAGTATGCCACACATCTCTCACCATGTCACAAAATCCATCCCTGAGCAAGCAACCCAATTCGAACTTAAACTGTGGCTGGTAAGCCGGAGATGGGCTATTTGTGTTATAAAACAGTGGAGTGTGATCAGAAATGTCTCTGCTCAATGCTCGGACACTAGAAACAGGGTATTTGGACTCAAAATCCGTACAAACAAGAATTCTATCTAATTTCTCGAAGGTCTGATTTTGTAAATTATTCGGCCAAGTAAACTTCCTTCCTGCCATTTCTAATTCTCTAAGGTTTAAAGTATC